>NC_073307.1:158617278-158867139 GCF_027595985.1 Sorex araneus | reverse complement strand
CGGCTTCTCTGGAGGAAACGGCTGGACCCGCATCACAGTGATGGAGAAGAGAAGAGCAAGGCCCTAGTGAGATGCCCTGTCCGGGTCCTCCCACAGTGGCCACCACCAGGAGGGCAGAGGGCTCAGCGGTGCTGGTCAGCTGGGCTCTGCGAAGTGCGGGAGGAGCAACTTAGTACATTCATTCTAGAACCAGTTCCGGGGCCCGCAGGGAGTTTGTCTTGCATGTGGCCAACCTGGATTTGATCCCCGACATCCCATATGGTCCCCAGAGCCTGCCACGAGTGATCCTGAACTTAGAGCCCTGAGCACTGCTGGGTGTGGCCCCAGAAAGAAAGAAAGAAAGAAAGAAAGAAAGAAAGAAAGAAAGAAAGAAAGAAAGAAAGAAAGAAAGAAAGAAAGAAAGAAAGAAAGAAAGAAAGAAAGAAAGAAAGAGTCTAAACTCAGCCGCAGCCTTCTCCACGCTGGCGAGACCCACAGCGCTTTCTGGACACCTGAACATCGTTCTAGCACCTTCCAGATCACGCGGCCATGCCAGGCTCATGCTAGGCGAAGCTTCTCTTTTTTTTTTTTTTGAGTCACACCCGGCGCTGTTCAGGGGTGACTCCTGCCTCTGCACTCAGAAATTACTCCTGGCGGCGCTTGGGGGACCCTAGGGGATGCTGGGGATCGAACCCGGGTCGGCCACGTGCAAGGTGAACCCCTCCCCGCTGTGCTATCGCTCCGGCCCTGAAGCTTCTCTTCCTTCTGCTGTTCTTTAATGTGGTCTCCAGTGTCTCTACGACGAGGGTGACTCATGGGGACGCTCCGACGGAGAGCTGGCATCGGGTGGGAGGGACAGAGATGGGGAGAGCCGACGCTGACCTGACTGACCCCTGAGGCTGAGCCCCTCCTTCTTTAGGGGGAGCCTCAGTTTCTCTGCAATAAATTGGGTAGGTTGGGCCCAGCAAGCCTGCCCTCCCGGGGGGCAGAGCCGGCCACGGACTCTGGGGTCTGTGCTTCTCCCCACACCCCCCATGGTCCCCCTCGTGCCCCACCACCTGATCCCTCCACCAGCTTAGGCCACACGCAGTGGTACTCAGGGCTCCTGGCTCTGTGCCCAGGGGTCACTCCTGGTGGTGCTTTGGAGACCACACACGTGGTGTCGGGGGGCGTCTCAGACCAGACTTGGCAGCCCCGACGGAAGTCCTGAGCCCCATGGCCAAGTGGTGAGTCCTTGCCCATGTTTTTTTTGGACCCTGTCTTGGGGTGCTGCTCTGCCTTTTGAACCCCTCACCGCATCGCCCAGAGGAGAGCCAGCTGGGGGCCTCGGGACGAGCCCCCGGCTGCAGCATCTTACCAGCATTTTCAGAAGAGTCTGTTTCCTGACATTGTTTGGTTACAGAGATAGGACGGGGGGGGGGGGGGGGGAGGGGACATTAAGGGTTAAACAAACCTGAGATCAAATTCTAAACTTTTTTTGTTTGTTTGTTTTTTGGGTTTTTTTTTTTCTTTTTGGATCACACCCGGCGATGCACAAGGGTTACTCCTGGCTCTGCACTCAGGAATTACCCCTGGCGGTGCTCAGGAGACCATATGGGAATCTGGGAATCGAACCCGGGTCGGCTGCGTGCAAGGCAAACGCCCTACCAGCTGTGCTATCACTCCAGCCCCTCAAATTCTAAACTTTTATATTGTATAATTCTGTGTGTGTGAAGGGTAAATATCAGAGCTCATTCTTTCCCTCCGAGACTTCCCAGAGAGAGAGAGAGAGAGAGAGAGAGAGAGAGAGAGAGAGAGAGAGAGGAGTGTTCAGGGGTTATAGTTCCTACCTTGCAAGCCACCAACCCTGATCTAATCCCTGACTCCACATAGGGATGCCCTGAGCATAGCCAAGAGTGATCCCTGAGCACAGAGCCAGGAGTCAGCTCTGAGCACTGCCAAGCGTGGTTCCCAAAACAACCACCACAAAAACAAAAGTAAAGGAGCCAGTTCCACGGGCCGGAGTGATGGTACAGCGGGGAAGGCGTTGGCCTTGCATACGGCCCACCTGGGTTCAAATCCCGGCGCTGCTTGTGGTTCCCCCGAGCCAGCAGTAAGCCCCGAGCACCGCCAAGTGTGGCCCCCAACCAGTAAACAAATTGAGCGAGGTCACGGGAGAAAATACCTGGGGAATCTGCAGTGGATGAAAGGAGAATAAAGAGACCTGAGACTTCAATTCAGGGCATCCCATGGGATTTTTCTTTTTGCCTTAAAGGACATAATTAGAGCAAGCGAAATCTGGGGAAAAAAGAAAAAAGGCCTGAAGATGTGTGGATCAGGGCTAATGACCGGATTTAATGAGTGTGCTGGGTTGAAAGTCCCCATTAAAAGCCGAAATAAAAAAGACATTATTTCAGAGAAAGGCACATTATTCTCTCAATCTAGTCAAACGATTCGGGGGGGCAGGTGTGTGTGGGGAAATAATAGAAGACAGGAAAGCAGCGGAGGCCAGAGGGCGTGCGGTGACCGTGTACCCAGCGGGCGGTGAGCCAGGAGACAGAGGGATATATATATTTTTATTATATATAATAAATATATAATATATAATATATAAATAAAACATAATATTTTTATTATATATATAAAAATATATATTATTTTGCAATATTCTTGCCACGTCTCTCAATGCTGAGATTAAAGTCGAAACAACCCCGGGAGGCTGAGCGAGGCCCTTGGGGGGGGCTGCGGCCGCAGGCGGTGGCTGCCGGAAGTGGGTCCTCACCCCCCTCGCCTCGCTGACATCACAGGGCCGGGCCCACCTGTGCTCCCCTCAGAGCCCCGGAGACCACAGGCCTCCCTGCAGGCAGGCGTGGGGCTCGCGGAGGGTCCTGCAGGGCTGCGCCCCGCCCCCCGCCCCGGGGTGACGCAGGAAGAGGCGCAGGGGAGGGGAGGGGAGGGGAGGGGAAGGCCTGCAGCCTTGTCACCCCGGCACGTGACCTGGGCAAGTCCCTCCGAGCTCCCTGGACCCCACGGCGACTCTTGGGGGGCCTCTTCCTGTGCCACTGGCGCCGTGGCCGTGCCGGAATCTCCTCTGGGGAGACCGAGCGTGCCTCCAGGGGTGGGGGAGCACGTGTGGTCGCGCCTGGGGAGGGGGTGGGCACGGCGGAGACGGAGGAGACAGAGACGGGGGCGTCTGAACGCCTCTGGACCCGCCCTCCCCGACCCTGCTTTACAGGCGGGGAAACCGAGGCTCAGGAGATGCTCAGCTCCCAACACCCCTCCAGGACCGTGCACTCTGGTGATGGACGGGGGGGCGGGGGGTGTCGTCGGACCCAAGCCCAGGGCCAGCCCCCGAGCGTCCCTTCTCTCTCCCGTGAAACGCGCAGGACCCTGCCCTCCGAGCCCTCCGTGCCTCAGGGCCCCGGCTGGTATCGGGGTGCTCAGAGGGGAGCCCTCAAATGACTGGAGAAGCTCTGAGGCTTTTGGTGGCCGTGTGACTCGGACCCCGGACCCCATGCCTGGCCTTGGGCTAATGCCGTGGGGGAAAAACGAGGGAGATGCTGGCGGGGGGGGGGGGGGGGGGGGCGGTGGTGGTCCTGTCCCTGCTCCACCACCCTTGGGATCCAGGGGTCCTCTCCCACCCAGGGGAAAGCAAGCAGGTGGTTTTCCCACGATGCCCCCCCACTCTCCCAAGGACCCCCAGCTTTCCCTGCAGCCCAGCAGCCCCCCCCCCCCCGCTCTTGAGGCCATTTGAGGCATAAGTTCAGGTGCAGGCGACAAAATGGTGGGCGGAAACGGGGCTCCCTTGTCCCTCTGCTGCCCCGGGGAGCCCCCCACTTTCTCCAGGAACTTCCCTGTCCGCTGCTCAGTATTTTCCCACTGCTGTTTCCCCGGCCCTGGGCCCGGCGCATCAGCACTGACCCTGCTTTACAGCCGGGGAAACTGAGGTGCAGTAGACGACTCTCAGCGAGCAAAGGCCTCGCACCCACGCTCACCTCAAGGATTTTCACTGCCGGGGATGGACGAGGTGAAATATCCCCAGAGACGGGGGAGGGGCGCTCCTGTAGAGGGGGTGAGGCAGGGGGAGAGCGTGCAGGGGCGAAAGCTGCCGCCTGGCACTCGGTAGGTAGCCCGGGGTTCAATTGCCAGCACCGCATGGGGTCCCCTGAGCACTGCCAGCGTGATCCCTGAGCACTGATCCAGAAGTACTCCCTGAGCACTGGCAGGTGCGGTTCACGTGCGTGCACACAAAAGAGAAAGAAAATATGAGAAGTGTGCCAACATCAACCCGCAGTGTCCCAGGGCCTCACACAGGGGACACGGGCTCAGGGACCGGGTGTTCGTGTTCCCTTTGCCCTTTTATCTAGTGAGACAGACGGTGCTGCCGAGGCCACAGAGCGAGCCCGAGCCAGGGGACACTCCCCTGAACCCGTCCCTCCTCCCCTCCTCAGGGCTCCTCCCTGCCCCTCTGCAGAGCTGAGGAAAGGAGGGACCAGGAGCTTGGACCCTGCCCCTAACTGCAAGGCTCACCGGAGCCTGGTCTAGTCTCTCCTCTGTCCAGTCAGCGAGGCAGGAGGGGACCCCAGGCTCCACCTGGAAGGGGACAGATTCTGCACCCCATTGCCTGCCTCTGCATCAGCCTTTTTGTATGAGGCACGCACGCATGCACACACACATGCACACGTGTGCGTGTACACATGCATGCACAAACACACGCACACGTGTGCATGCACACACATGCTCACACGTGCGCATGCACATGCATGCACACACATGTACATGTGCACGTGCACACACGCGCACACACATGCACAGACTTGCGCGTGCACACACATGCGCGACAGGAAAGTGGGGGTCCCCGTCATGGGGGGAACCTGGAGTGGGGGGTGCTGTGCACGGGAGCCCCCTTCCAGTCCTTCTGGCCAGGGCAGAGAGGCTCCGGGGCTGCCCCCCTGCCTCTCTGCAGGGGTGAGGCAGAGCAGCTGTTCTCACGGCTCCATCCCCAACGGTTGTGTCACCCCGGAGCCACATGAAGGCGCTTCTCAAACACACGTGCCCACCGCGAGCAACAGCCGTGGGGAAGCCGGGAGGGGGGGCCAGTGTTTGGGGATGGGGGGGCTTAGCCAACCTGAGCAAGAGAGGGGGCTGCTGAGGGCAGGACTGGGGTGAAGGTGGGATTGAGGAGGCAGACCCCTGGGGTCAGCTCATGCCCCTGAGACCTTGGTGGGAAGGGGGGGTGGATTCAGGCTGTGACGAGGGAGGTTTACTGAAGGGAGGTCTCGGGGGGCGCCCGCCACTCCTCCCTGTGCCTCCCTGCAGCCTCAGGGACCCCATCTCATCCCTGATCTTTCCAAGGGGAGATGGGGCTGCTGCCAGCGGCCTCATGCAGAGGGGGACAGTGAGAGCTCACTCTTTTTTGGGGGGCCACACCCGGTGATGCTCAGGGGTTCCTCCTGGCTCTGCACTCAGCAGTTACTCCTGATGGTGCTCAGGGGGCCTCTGGGATCCCAGGGTTTGAACCCAGGTCTGTACGATCTCTCCAGCCCTGATTGCTTTTTTCTTTTTATTTCAGGCACCCTGATTTACAGTCTTGTTGCTGTCAGGGTTTCGAGGTCTCGAGTATACAACATTCCAACACCACACGCCCTGCTAGAGTGTCAGCTTCCCGCTACTCCACTGCCCCAGCATGCCCATATGCATGTGTGCACACACCACACCACACACACACACACAGAGATATACATGCGCGCATCCTATCCCATCTCTCCGACTTTCCTTCCTCAGCTTCAGTTGCCTTTGAGCATTTGTTGTTTCCTTTCTGTTTCTTTACACCCCACATAGGAGAGAACATTCTGGGTCTGTCCGTCTCCTTCCCACTCACTTTGCTCAACACGAGACTCTCCAGACCCATCCACGTAGCAGCAACTCACATGATTTCATCATTTCTTGCTGCTAGGTACAATGCCACCATGTCTGTGTGCCAGGAGAAAAAGACACTCCACGAACAGGGCGGAAATATTTGCCCACCACTCGCCTGGCAAAAGGCTAATTGCCCAGATACATAAAGCACTAATAGAACTTTAAGAAAAGAAAACAACCAACCCCATCAAAGAGATGAACAGGAAATTCCTCAAAGATGGCAGACAGATGACAAGAAGGTATCATTGTCACTGTCATCCCGTTGCTCATCGATTTGCTCAAGCGGGCACCAGTAACGTCTCCATTGTGAGACTTGTTGTTACTGTTTTTGGCATATTGCCTGGTGGGCGAGATACTCTCGGTAGCTTGCTGGGCTCTCCGAGAGGAACAGCGGAATCAAACCTGGGTCGGCCGCGTGCAAGGCAAACGCCCTACCCGCTGTGCTATCGCTCTGGCTGCTTTATTTTTTTAACGTTTGTTTTTATGTATGTTTTTAAAATGCTCTACATCACTGTCATCAGGGAAATTCAATTTTTTTTTTTGGCTTTTTGGGTCACACCTGACGATGCCCAGTGCTCCACACTCAGGAATCACTCCTAATGGTGCTCAAGGGATCGTATGGGATGCCGGAGATTGAACCCTGGTTGGCTGGTTGCAAAGCAAATGCCCTCCCCACTGTATTATTGCTCCGGCTCAGGAAATGCAAACATAAAAAATATATATATATCAGTTCACACCAATAAGACTGGCTGGCACATACAGAAAAGAACAAAAACATGAGTTGGATCCACAGGACAGTGGGTAAGACACTTGCCTTGCATGCATCCAAGCCAGGTTTAATCCCCAGCGTCCCATCTGGTCCCCTAAGCACCACCAGGAATGATCCCTGAGCACATAGCCAGGAGTCAGTCTTGAGCAACTCCAGGTGTGGCCCCAAAGCCAAAAAATTAATTAGCAAGAAAAAAGGAAAATGAACAAAAACAAGTGTGGTGAGGATGTGGAGAAAAGGAAACCCATCCATGGGTGGAAATGCCAAGTGGTCCAACCTTTAGGGGAATCAGTGTGGTCACTTTTCATTCATTCTAGACTCCACTTCGGGCAGCTACCTTTGGCTAAATGTGCCGACCCCATCTCACCACTATGGCAATGGCCATGTGACTGTCCCCACCAGTCACTGACCTGTCACCAGAGAGCCAGACCAAATCAGAAGAATTAGGCAGACCCCCATTATGTGTAAGAGGTAGGGCGAGGCTCTGTGGTCTCTGTGGCAGGCAGGACACATGTAAGCGATAAATGAACAACCGAGGGCCAAAGAGATAGCACAGTGGGTAGGGCACTTGCCTTGCATGCAGACCACCTGGATTCAATCCTCAGCACCCCATATGGTCCCCTGAGCCCCACTAGGAGTGACCCCTGAGCACAGAGTCAGGGGTAATCCCTGAGCACCGCAGGAGGTAGCCCCAAAACTGTCACTGTCACTGTTATCCCGTTGCTCATCGATTTGTTCGAGCGGGCACCAGTAACATCTCTCATTGAGAGACTTATTGTTACTGTTTTTGGCATATCCAATACACACGGGTAGCTTGCCAGGCTCTGCCGGGCCCAAAAACAAACAAACAAACAAAAATAAAGAAATAATAAAATTATGGGGCTGGAGTGATAGCACAGCGGGTAGGCATTTGCCTTGCACGCGAGCGACCCGGGTTCGAATCCCAGCATCCCATATGGTCCCCTGAGCACCACCATGGGTGATTCCTGAGTGCAGAGCCAGGAGTAACCCCTGTGCATCGCCGGGTGTGACCCAAAAAGCAAAAAAAATAAAAATAAAAATAAAAATAAATAAAGAAATAATAAAATTAATAAAATAAAATAATAAAAATAATAATAAAGCAAAGAGATAGTACAGAGATTAAGGAACCTGCCTCCTGTACAGTTTGATCATCGAGTTCGATTCCTGCCACTGACTATCTGCCAGTGCTCTGCCACAAGAGATTGTGAGCACTTACAGGTGTGGCCCAAATCACCCCCACTCCTAGCCCCCCCATAAAAGATTTTGAGCCAGACAAATAGTCCAGATGATAAGGCACTTGTCTTGCACCTACCTGACCTCATTTCAATCCCCAGCACCACAAATGGTCCCCTGAGCACTGCCAGGAGTTAACCCTGAGCACTGCTAAATGTGGCCCCCAAAACAAAATAAAGTTAACAATAATTAAAAAACAATAGTTTGAGGAGGTAGTTTTGTGCAAAGTCCATGCTTTGTATATAGAACTGGGTTCCAATGCTAGCATCTCTCTCTCTCTCTCTCTCTCTCTCTCTCTCTCTCTCTCTCACACACACACACACACACACACACACACATACACACACCCCAAATCTCATAGCAAACATTAATTAAATTGAATCCAACCCAGTCACAGGCCCTGCAGGGAGGAGGTTGAAAACTCAGGTTTATGTCACTTGGACTCAGAGGTCATGGGTCCACGCCAGGTCCCCAGGGCAGTGCCCGGCCAAAGGACACTGCATGCTCACAGAATCCTACCTAATCGTCTGGTTAAAATATACCCATTGCATCTCAGTTCCTGCGGATGGGAATTTCTACCCGCTTGGGTTCACTCAAGTCACCAGCAATGGGACAACAGTGTAAACCCGGTTCGGGGCTCTTAAGCCCAGAAAGATCAGCACCGAGAAAATAAACAAAAGCACCAGAGCTAAGGAAATGAGCCCAGTTACACATGTGTGTTGGGTCAGGTTCTGTGAATTAGCTTCTCCCCCCGGACAGGATCTAGTCATTGACTAGAGTTGAAAATTTCAGCTGAGGGCCTGGAGAGATGGTACAGCATGAAGGGCACTTGCCTTGCACCTGCTCGACCAGGTTCAATCCCCAGCAACCTGTATGGTCCCCAGAGCACCGCCACCAGTTAATTCCTGAGTACCGAGCCAGGAATAACCGCCAACCACTGCCAGGTATGACCCAAAACCAAACAAATAATTTTTAAAAAGAGAAGAAAATTTCAGCTGAACATTGAAGACCTTTTGGCAACGTCTGCAAACAGTATTAGAGGCTAATATTCACTTCATTTCAAGCTAGTGTGTGAGCTCAGTAGATGTCTTTTGTAATCCTTGAAAAGATTCTGATTCCGAGAGATATTTAAACGTTCCGTAAGAAAATAAAAATCTGTTGCCTTTGTAAGTGTAGCTTAGAATAAATTAGACTAATATAAAAATGACTTGAGCTATGTATGTCATTTAACATTTTTTTATAGTCACTTTTAAAAAACTCAAAAGGAATAAGTAACAGAAATTGCAGCAATTCAATGCATCTAACCCAACCTATCTAAAATGCAACTCGGATCAAATTTACTAACAAGATATGTTAAGTTCTTTTTTTGTTTTAAACATTTGAGTTATAGGCTGGAGCCAGAGTACAGCGGGTAGGGCATTTACCTTGCACGTGGCCGACCCGGGTTCAATCCCCAGCATCCCATATGGTCCCCCGAGCACCGCCAGGAATAATTCCTGAGTGCAGAGCCACAAGTAACCCCTGAGCATCGCCAGGTATGACCCGAAAAGAAAAGAAAAGAAAAAATTCCTGAGTGCAGAGCCAGGAGTAACCTCTGTGCATCGCCGGGTGTGACCCAAAAAGAAAAAAAAGAAGAAAAAACCATTTGAGTTGTATCAGGTATTTTACATTTCCAACATTTACATTTACATGTTCCAAAGTAGTGTCCTTGAAACGCACGCCCCTAAGTCTCCACTGTATTGTACAACATAGATCTGAGGGAATGTAATTAGCTACATTTGTAAGAGGTATTTATTATTTAAGCTGCTTACTCTATTTAACAGGATGGGCTGAAATATTCATCAAAGATCCCTTGCGAGTTAATATGAATAACGGTTGGACTTACAGATAGAATGTGATTGATATCGTGATCTTACAAAGGAAAAACAACAGCTGCTTAAAAACTGGCTCGTTTAAGAGAATCTCAGGAACAGGCCCCAGGGCCTTAGCTCGGGTCCACGCCACATCCCTCACGTGCTTAAGGACCCAGGTTTGACCCCCAGCACCACAGGGACCCAGCATGACATGGCGGTGCTGGAGCATTGAACTGCCCAGCCTGGTAGGGTATCAGTGACAGTGACCCCTGGGTGCCCCCCTACCCCGAGCCTGACCCTAAAATGACCCTAAAAACTTCCCATTCCTGTGCAGAGGGATGGGGCCATCCGTGGGCCCAGCTGGCGGGGAAACAACGGCCACTCGGGTCCTTCCTCGCACCCAGGGTCAGCCCCGGACCAGCCCTTCAGGACTAACTGCCCGAAAACACCCATTTCACAGACAGGAGAGCAGAAGGCCGCAGCCACACGCCGGAACCTGGGCCATATCCCCTGTATCACACACACACACACACACACACACACACACACACACACACACACACACACACTAGACCCTCATCCTAGCACACACGCGCCCCCCCCCCCTTGCACCCTCCGTCCACGTGAAGTGCTTCTAGATCCTTCTCCCTGCCTTGTCCTCAGGGGCTGATGAGGAAGCCGAGACACACAGGGGGTGGGCGGGGGAGGGTCTCCGGGAGCACCCACAGAGCATGGGTGCTCCCAGAGTCGGGGTGCACCGGCGCAGGCACCAGCACAGGCCGACGCCCGAGAGATGCAGCTCAGCGCCCGGCCGAGGCCCCGTGGGGGCAGCTCAGGGCCCTGGCTGCGGGCGGGGGAAATGGCATGTGAGGCCCAGGGCAGAGATGAAGCGGAATCTGTCAAGAGGCCGGTCCAGGCACCAAAGGGCCAGAGCCAGAACCAGGGAGACCTGGTCTCCCTGGGACACCCTGGGACACCACCCCCCCCCAGGACCCCCAGGTCTCCAGCTCTTGGGGTACAGGCCCTGGAGCACCCTGCCGGGCCTCGGGCGCCCGCTCCCCTGCCCCTCAGCTGTGGCCGTTCTTTCCTCTGCTTTTCTCCCGGGAGGCCCCGACCGCCATCCCCGTGCTGGGCAGCGAGTGGCCCGAAGGCCCCGAGGGACGGCAGCCAGCTGTGGCACAGGGGCAGCCACCCCCGGTCAGCTCTCTCTGGCTCCCAAAGACCTCCACTCGCCCAGGTCCCAGTTTCCCTGCCAGCCCCAACGCCTCCCCGCAGGGTGGACACGACCCTCGACCCGCTGGGAGGGTCTGAACACCATGAGACTCAGTTTGGAAACTGTTCCCTACACCAGGCGCCCACCGGGCCCCGGAAGTCAAGAAGAAATTCCCACGGGAGCCAGGCCGGCCCGGTGGCCCCTGCTCTCCCCGACGCGGGCACCTGGGGGGTCTAGTCGGGTGACCGCCAGCTCCCTGCGGGCATGGGCAGGACGGGGCTCGCTCTGCTCATTCGCACACATCCCACCCGTTTCTTTGTGTTTGGGGTCCACAGCGGCGGGGCTCAGGGGTCACTCCCAGGGGTGCTCTGGGACCGTCTGGTGCCGGGGATGGAATCTGAGCCGGCCGAGAGGGGAGGAAAGTGCCCTCCCCTGCGATGACCCTCCCGCCCCTTCCCTCACCCATGGCAAAGGTGTCAGCGTCCATCCCAACGACAATGACGGACAAACAGCTTCTTCAGTGACAGCCGGAGCAAACAACCCCCCAGGGTGGGGGGGGGCAGAAGGGAGAAGGTCTGGGAGGGGCTTGGAATCACTTTCACTTTCCTTAGACCCTTCCCCTGAGCAGGGTCGGGGGCAAGGATGGGGCAGGGGGTCTGTTTTCTGAGAGTCACTGGCCATGGGAGAAGAGGCTCAGTCCCGCTCCCCCCAGCCCCCGTGGAGTCAGGAGGCCCAGAACCAGGGTCCCTCGACACAGGCAGAGAGACGCGGTGACCCCAGAACGCAACAGTGTCCCAAGACTTCTGGTCAGACTCACCACACCCCTGCCCCCGCCCCCCACCCCTCCCGGGCCTCCCTCCCATTAGGACTAAAGTCCTGCCAGGCCAGGGACGGGTCCATCTGCCTCCCCACCAGCTGCTGGCCAGGGGACCCCGCACCTCGCTCTCCGCAGAGGCTGATGGGTGCAGCCCCAGGCGAACGGGCGCTTGGTACCCCGGTAAAGCTCAGCAGGGCTGAGAGGGGGCCCTCAAGGGCCCCGCGGCCCCCACCCCCAGTCCCACATGACCCCAAATGACTATGCCCAGGTCTCCGGTGACTTCCTGGGGCCCTGCCCGGAGCAGCCCTACTGAGGGGCCCGGGGGAGCTCAGAGCCTCTGCTCTGGGGCTGGGCAGTCTGGGAGAGGGTCCTCCCGAGAGTCAGCCGGGGGCCCCGAGCCCGAGGCCCGTGGGTGGCGTCTGCTCCTCAGACCTGGTGTCCGGGGAGGACTCATGCCTACTGCCCGCGTAAGCTGGCCCCCGAGTCCTCCCAGCACGGCCAGGCCCACCCGCACCCCTTCACGGGGTTCCCCTGCCCCCTCCGAGCCCCGCCTGCCGTTGGCACAGTTGGGTAGAAGCTACCGGCTCCCTTCGGGCTAGAAGGCTCCAGAATGCCAGAAAGGGGCCCTGGAGGGCCGTGGGGGCCGCAGGGCTACCTGAGAGGGCTGCGGTCAGCAGTCCGGCCATCACGGAGACGAGCCACATGTCCGGGGCCATCTGGGCGCCTACGCGTGCCCGCCGACGGGCGCTGCCATGCCGGGGGCGCGCGGCTCTGCCCGGGGCTGTGGGCGCGGGAGCGGCTCTGTCTGCACACCAGCCTCTGGCGCCGCCGCTCTGCTGTGGTCGGTCCCCAGGAAGCCAGGGTGCTCCGCCCTGCGCCCCGCTGAACGGAGACTCCCACACAGACACACAAGCACACGTGTGTGCACACATGCCCTCCCACGTCACACTCACACACAGGCACAATCACAGGCACACATCATACACACACATCACACACATGCACATGTGTGTGCACACATGCCCTCCCACATCACACTCACACACAGGCACAATCACAGGCACACATCATACACACACATCACACACATGCACATGTGTGTGCACACATGCCCTCCCACATCACAGTCACACACAGGCACAATCACAAGCACACATCATACACATACACATCACACACATGCACATGTGTGTGCACACATGCCCTCCCACATCACAGTCACACACAGGCACAATTACAAGCACACATCATACATATACACATCACACACATGCACATGTGTGTGCATACATGCCCTCCCACATCACAGTCACACACAGGCACAATTACAAGCACACATCATACACATACACATCACACACATGCACACGTGTGTGCACACATGCCCTCCCACGTCACACTCACACACAAGCACAATCACAGGCGCACATCATACACATGCATACATGTGTGCACACATGCCCTCCCACATCACACTCACACACAGGCACAATCACAGGCACACATCATACACATGCACACATCACACACATGCACATGTGTGTGCACACATGCTCTCCCATGTCACACTCTCAACACGGGCACAATCACAAGCATACATCATACACACATATAACATATATGCACACATGTATGGACACATGCCCTCCCATGTCACCCTTAACACAGGCACACATCATACACTTGCACACATGTATGCACATGCCCTCTCACGTCACACACACACATAGGCACATGTCACACTTACACATGGGCACAATCACATGCATACATCATACACACATACACACATTGAACACATCACATGCATGCAAACATCACACACATGCACATCTCGTGCACACATCACACTCAGGCACACATGTACACATGCATGCACATGTGTGCTCCTGTTCACACATCACACTCACACACCCATACATATGCACACGTGTAAACACATCACACTCTTACATGCCCACACACATACACACAAGCGCACATCACATGCTTACACACATGCACATACACACATGTACGCTCAGCCTCACACCAGTGTGCAGACACATACCACACACATGCAGACACACATGACCATACATACACACACACACACATGTCCACACACAGGCCACCTGAGGATCAGGCCGGGTGGGGGCTTGCCTGTCATCTCTGCTGGCCCACAGGGAGAGCGGGCACAAAGGACGGGCTCAGGCACCCCGGGAGCGGTCCACGGCGGGCCCTCAAGGCCAGGAGGCTGGGCGGAGCGGGCTCAGGCTTGCACTGTCCTGTTTGCGGGGACTGGGTTGCAGATTTGGGGCCACGCCCAGCGGTGCTCAGGGCTTACTCCTAGCTCTGTGCTCAGGGATCACTCCTGGCTCAGGGACCATGTGGGGTCCTAGGAACGGAGCCTGGGTTGGCCGCGTGCAAGGCAAGTGCCTCAGCCCTGGCTGCCCCACGCCTCGGCCAGGCCTGCACGTTGACCCCTGAGAGGCTGCGCACCCCCCTCAGACTCGGAGATGAGGAGGATGGTTGGTTCCAGCCTCCCTCCATAGACCTCGCCCAGAAGTGTAGTCCCCTGGACTACAGGTCGGTGGACTCCATTGCCTGGAGGAGCTTGGGAGAGGAAGGTGGCCAGGGCAGTAGGCCCAGGAGAACAGCAGGGGCCGGGGGCAGGGGCCGGGCCAGCGGGTGGGACATGGGGGACCCACGGGGACCTGCAGGGGCCCAGGTTGGGCGCGCCGAGAGGTCCACGCGAACTGCTCTGAGCAAGAGGGGCTCCAACCATCTTCCTCCCTGGGCTTCTGCAGTAGACGCCCCATCAACGCTCCGTGAACGAGGAACCGGCCCTCCAGTTGTCACCTCGCAGCACCCGGGTCCCTGAGGCTGAACCCCAAGGAGTCCGGTCCCTCCCGGCACCTCCGGTTCTCCTGGCTCCCCTGTCCCTTCCCTCCTACCTGCGGGCCCCCACCTCCCCCACCTGTGGGCTGGGAACGAGGCCTCCTTTCCTGGGTCCCCGTTGCCTGGCTGGGACCTGTGTTCAAGTTCAGACTCATGAGGAGCTGCGCGCACCCCACAAAACCCCGCCCTGGGGTGGGGGTGGACTCTGGCCGCCGGCAGACGCTGCCCTCTGGTGGGAGGTTGCTGGTAGTGCAGGCAGCAGGTGCGTGCCTGGGGATTGGACCCCATGGGGACACTAAGGTCTGGAAAAGTCTGGAACAGACTGGACCGGCTGGAGGTGGAGAGAACCCCACCTTTCTGGGCTCTAGAAGGTCCATAGAGCCCGAGAGAGCGTCGTAGGCTGAGTGCTTGCTTTGTATGTGGAAGACCCGCATTCCATCCCTGTCGCTGTACGGACTCCAGAGCAATCTCTGAGTGTGAACCCCTAATTAATAATAATAATAATAATAATAATAATAATAATAATAATAATAAACAACTGAAACGTTAAGGAATGATAGGAATTAGAAAAGTCTATGTTACAGAAGCACAAAATAAAGAAATAAAGACATCAAACTAAATTGAAGACTTAAATATTTAAGTCTCTGGATGTTGGCTGTTGGTGAGATTACACGACACTGGGGCAGTCCCTGGTTGTGACTGCCTAGCTACTGGGAAATGGGGAATCTGGGTGAAGGAGGCCCAGTCCCAATCCAAGCAGGCTTGGAGGTCTCAGCCCCTGGTCCCACACACCTGGGTTCCTCTACTGGTACCTTCATGCGTGAGGCTCGTCTGAACGTGTGGAGAGGGGCCTTGAGCATGGCTGTGGCTAGGTTCCAGAGGTCTTTGGCCGCCAGGAGCTCTGCTCGGGGTGGGGAAGGAAGCTGGAGCCCATCCCCTCCAAGGGGCCCCGGAAGCAAGCTCCTGAAAGCATGCGGCCACGAATATCTTATAGCCTACTTCTCCCTCTGGGAGAACCTGGCAAGCTACCGGGAGTTTCCTGCCCACATGGGAGAGCCTCGCAAGGTCCCCATGGTGTATTAATATGCCAAAACCAGTAATAAGCTGGGTCTCATTCTCCTAACCCTGAAAGAGCCTCCAATGCAGCATAATTGGGAAGGACAAGTAAAGAGAGGCTTCTAAAATCTCAGGGCTAGGACAAATGGAGACGTTACTGAGACCGCTCGAGAAATTTGATGATCAACAGGATGATGATGAAATATTTAAGAGCTTTATTTAATTCCCTCAAAATAGCAATTGGGTAAAATAGCAACAACTCATAAACTGTCAATATAAATATATTTTCTATGGAACATTGTTGTGTATTCCAAACCAAAAAAAGTGTTTCAGGGGCTGGAGCAATAGCACAGTGGGTAGGGCATTTGCCTTGCATGAGGCTGACCTGGGTTCAATTCCCAGCATCCCATATGGTCCCCCGAGCACTGCCAGGAGTAATTCCTGAGTGCATGAGCCAGGAGTAACCCCTGTGCATCGCCAGGTGTGACCAAAAAAAAAAAAAAACCAAAAAAGTGTTCCAGGTAGAGCTGCTTTTCTTTCTTTCTTTTTTCTTTTTTTTTTTTTTTTTGGAAAGCATGTTTGCACATCCCTTTTATGGCAGACTTTCTCCACAATGCTTGGATTCTCACAGCTGCTTCTCCAGTTTTCTGAGATACGTTTTTTTCTCAAAGAATACATAAAGAAATCTGGCATCTCGAGATGCAGAAGGGAGAAGAAGGAGCAATTTTACAGTCTTTGTAGACAATTGAAGATTTTTCTCTGATATACTCACAAAGCCTGACAAGAATAGTTTCTAAAGGTCAGTCATGATATGGCATCTGAAATTGTATCAGTGAACTTTAATACACTGTCAAATTAAAATCCACGGGTCTCCTTGCTCTTGGAATGAATCTTTTATGCATGCATGATTTCATAACAGCCGGCATTGATCATTCCGGAACATACTGATTTCCAGAATCACACCAGTCTTCCAAATGTTAGCGTATATCATTACACAGGAGCAAAAAAAAAAAAAAAAAAAAGAAATTCACATCCATTGATATCATCTCTGAATCCCCAGAAAGCCAGAAGACGGGAAGCTGTTAAGAGTGGGGTGGCAGGGAGGAGGGTTCTAGAATTCAGATTTTCACTGAAAAGCTCCAGTGCCATCATTGACGGCAAAACCCTGTCAGCAGCTGTGTTTAAAGTGACAGGCTCATATGTTCATTTTCAAGAAACGTGTCTGCCAAGTCCTGACACCTCTGTCACTGTGGGTGTGAAGCAAGATGGGATGCTGTTGGAAAACAAACAACCTCCCAGCAGCTTCCGCAGACAGATCTAACAGGGGGCTGCTCCCCCAGCACGGAGCAGCTTCTGCGTGCTTTCATCTAGCCACATCTAACACAAAAGGCAAAGCCCCTGGGGCAATGAACCAAGCAATATTCCTCCTTTGATAGTAAACCTCCAACTGGTCTCCTGGAGCACAGTCTTAAGTAAAGCCAACTTTCTATTAAAAAAAATTTTTTTTGTCATATGTTTTGTGTTTCCCTCCCTTCCCCACCCCGAGCAGAGCTTCAATAGTTGAGGACCTCTGGAACCCAGCCACAGCCATGCTCAGGGCCACTCTCCACACGTTCAGACAATTCTCACGCGTGGGGGAGCCAGCGGAGGAACCCAGGTACGCAGGACCTGGGGCCGAGATCTCCAAGTCTGCTCGGATCAGGACTGGGCCTCTTCCACCCAGATCCCCCATTTTCCAGTAGCTAGGCAATCACACTCAGAGACTGCCCCCAGCACCGTATAATCCCATCAACGGCCAACATCCAGAGACTATAAAACCAAGCTCCCAGAACGACATCTTACAGCCTAGTTCTCCCTCTCGGAGAATCTGGCAAGCTACCGAGAGTCTATTGCCCACTTGGGAGAGCCTGGCAAGCTCCCCGTGGCATATTCATACCCAAAATACAGTAACAGATATATACAGACCTCTCGGACAGCCCGGCAAGCTGCCGAGAGTATCCCCCCCCACACATGGCAGAGCCTGGCAAGCTACCCGTAGCGTATTCGATATACCAAACACAGTAACTATAGGTCTCATTCCCCTGACCCTGAAAGAGCCTCCCTCCAATCGTTGGGAAAGATGAGTAAGGAGAGGCTGCTAAAATCTCAGGGCTGAGGGTAATAAAGACGTTACTGGTGCCCGCTCTAGTAAATCGACGAACAACGGAATGACAGTGATACAGTGATGTTCTGGGGCACACCCAGAGATGCTCAGGCGTGACTCCTGGCCCTGCACTCAGGAATTATTTCCTGGTGATGCTCAGGGGACTCTATGAGATGCTGAGGATTGAACCCAGGCCTGGCTGCGTGCAAGGAAAGAGTCCCGCCCCTGTTCTATTGCTTCAGCCCGTGCTATGTTTTCCATTTTTCATTCAGAGTTCATGGGGGTGGGGAATCCAAGGCCACTGAGCACAGCCGAAGGCCACTGTGATTTGATTCATGGGAAGGCCCGGGACGTTATCCCATTGTTGCTTGGGTACCAAGTTACGCTCACAAAGTAGAAAGAAAAAGAAAAGGGCCTAGCATAATTACAAAGCCTCACTCCTGCTTTTCACTTTCTTTCTCCTAGGGCAGACACAAGCATGTAAGAAAGAGGCGGTTATGACAGGGGCTGCTCTGGGATGCTGGTGGGCCGGCAGGGAGGGCTAGGGGGCCTCAGGGGAGGAGGGAAAATGCGTGGGGGAAATCAGGGGAGACTTCCTAGAAGAGACGATTGTGGGTTCTGTACTAGAAAACTCCTCATGTTTGTTAGTCATGGGCTGGCAGTTCTGAGCTGGCGGGGAGCGGTGTGGTAAGTCCTCGAGGGCACCCTGTCCGGCCCTGCCCACGCACCCCACCCACCCCACCCCTGCACGGCTGGGCAGCCCTGGGATCACCAGGCCTGGGTGTCACTGCAGCACCAAGCAGCATCGCATCCTGGGGCCCTGACCCTGCCAGCCTGGTCGGCCGAGAATCACCAGTACCCCCGCCCCCCCACAGAAAAGAGAAGAAGCAAACTCTGTTGAGCCTGGACTGAAAGGGGTTAATACCACAGAGACCCCAGCAGGGCTCAGAGGCAGTGGGACGGGGGTGAGCACCTCCAAGGAAGCGAAAGGTGCTGGGGGACTCGAGGCAGGGCCCCTCTCAGGTGCGCCACCCAACCTCCTGCAAACAGCCGGTGAAGGCCTGGAGAGAGAGTACAGTGGTCAGGGCACATCCCTCACCTGCGGACCACCCGGCGTCCATCCCTGGTACCCGGATGTGGTCTTGGATGTGATCGCTGATCACACTGCCAGGACCGTGCCCTGAGCACAGCCAGGTGTGCACCCCACCCTGAAAAAATAAAATAAAACAAAAGGCCAGAGAGAAGGACATGCACCCCAGGGGCTGATAAGTCACCATCTCTCTGTGCACCACCCTTCAGCTACGGCCCTGGGGCCGTCTGACTCATGTGCACAAGAGAGGTCTGCTCCGTCCCGCTCCTGGGTGCCGCTGGCGGGGCGACAGAGCCCTCCTCAGCCCCAGAGCAGCCACTGGCTGGCTGGCATCGCCCACGCTGCAGACACGTGCTCCATGGGGAACATGGAGATGGTGCCAACTCTCAGCCGGAGGCCACGCCCGTCTCCTGGACAGCGGCCGAGTCCCTGGACGCGCTCAGGGATCCGTCAGCAGAGCGTCTGCCCGGCGCTCTCTCCCCTCTCTCCCCCGACCTGCTCTGCTCCTCTTGCCACCAAGGCTTGATCCCGGCAGCCCGAAGGCCCCTCCAGTCCTCAGACCCCGTCCCCTCCAGGATCGGGGGCAGGCTGGCCCAGGAGGAGGAAGAGACACAAAAGCCCCTGGCTGGTCTCGGGACCTGATGAGAAGCCATCCCCCCTCGCCCCCCAGAATCCTCTGGAGGGGCTGGAGTGATAGCACAGTGGGTAGGGCATTTGCCTTGCACGCGGCCGACCTGGGTTCGAATCCCAGCATCCCATAGGGTCCCCTGAGCACTGCCAGGGGTAATTCCTGAGTGAAGAGCCAGGAGTAACCCCTTTTCATCGCTGGGTGTGACCCAAAAAGAAAAAAAAAAAACAACAGAATCCCCTGGAACCCTCCAGAACCCTCCAGAACGCTGGGCACAGAGAGTCTCGGGCACAAGGCCCCGAGGATCATGGAGCAGGACAGCCGAGGCCCTGCTGGACCTGTCCCTGCCCACTGGACCTTAGGCCTAATGGCATCGCCTCCAGTGGCCATGCTGGGCACCAGAGCACCCCCTGCCTTAGGGACTTCGCGCCACCTGCGCCCCTTTTCTCTGCTGGTTAAGAACCACCGGGAGGGGCCTGGAATGATAGCACAGCGGGGAGGGCGTTTGCCTTGCACTCGGCCAAACTGGGTTAGATTCCCAGCATCCCATATGGTCCCCCAAGCACCGCCAGGGGTGATTTCTGAGTGTGTGAGCCAGGAGTAATCCCTGAGCATCGCGGTGTGACACACATACACACACACACACACACACACACACACACACACAAAAGAACCGCCGGGAGGACCTGAAGACACCCAGCGCCATTGCCCAGCCAGATCCACGCGTGGCCACCTGTGTCCACATCCCTCTCCAGAGACAGTGGTGAGGGACAGAGGTGATTTCATGGACCACTGGTGGCCACAGGGGCCACGGCTGTTTCGTGGCTAGACGCCGGGCAGCTCCCACCGGCTCTGTGTGTGCCAAGGTTCCTGAGGCAGGCCCTGGTTTCAAGAGCGGCTCGAGGGGCTGGAGCGATGGCACAGCGGGTAGGGCATTTGCCTTGCACGCAGCCGACCCAGGTTCGATTCCCAGCATCCTGAGTGCATGAGCCAGGAGTAACCCCTGTGCATCACCGGGTGTGACCCAAAAAGAAAAAAGAGTGGCTGGAAATCCAGACTCACTCCTGGGGTCATTTCTGCAACATGAGGGAAGTAGCTCGGTGTGGAAACGGAATGAAACAGTCACAAGAGCAAGAACAAAACGTCATCCCAGGGCTGAGCTATTCTCTGGCCTGCTTCCTCCACCTGCAAGGGGCAGACTGACCATCCCGTCAAGCACAGCCTGGGGACTTTCCCTGTCACACAGCCCCCTGCTCCCCCCAGTTCCTGGCCACAGCGGCCCTGGGGGACAGGGCACTAGGAGAAACGCCGCTTCTTTCGGTTCCCCTTCTGCTTTTCTCTGCAAGGCTTTCTCCGCTGGCCGTGTTGCTCTTAGGGGCCTCTCCCCCCATTGGACACCCCCTTTGGGGGGGGGTGTCACCCATAGCAGGTAGCACACTTTGTGGCAGAAGTGTTTGTCACACTCTAGGGAAGATGCCACAAGAGACAGGTGTGTGTGGTCAACTGGTAAACCTCAACGTCCTCAGAAGGAAACAGAGTCAGCTTAGAGTGGGCAGCTGGCGGACCTTTGGGTGGGGGGCTGGGGGAATTCAAAATTGCTCTTGTCCATGAGGAAAGACACTAACACAACCTCTGGAAACGGGGGGGGGGGGTTATCTCTCTTACGTGAGTTTCACCCTCACATGGGACCTTCTACATCATAGCGCCAGTCTTTACCCAATAAGAAAATTCCAGAACCCAACTGTGGCTAACATGTACAATGTTAGCAAGAAAGTATTTCTTTACTTTTTTTTTTTAACTTTTGCTTTTTGGGTCACTCCCGGCATTGCACAGGGGTTACTCCTGGCTCATGCACTCAGGAATTACTCCTGGTGGTGCTCAGGGGACCATATGGGATGCTGGGACTCGGACCCAGGTCAGCCACATGCCAGGCAAACGCCCTCCCCGCTGTGCTATCGCTCCAGCCCCAAAGAAAGTGTTTCTTTTCGCCTTGAGCTGTGTCCTGGTGCCTCTGCCAGAGCCGGCCTTGGGACGTGTCCCAGCCATTTGCCCGGCTGCCAAGGCCCGAGCATCCGCTATTTACCCACACTGGACAGAGGGCAGGGCTAAAGGCAAGTCATTCCAAACGCTGCTAGAACAAGTGGCCATCTGGTCACACGAAAACAAAGAAAATCAGGGGCTGGAGCCATAGCACAGCGGGGAGGGCGTTTGCCTTGCATGCAGCCGACCCGGGTTCGATTCCCAGCATCCCATAGGGTCCCCTGAGCACCGCCAGGAGTAATTCCTGAGTGCAGAGCCAGGAGTAATCCCTGTGCATTGCCGGGTGTGACCCAAAAAGCAAAAAAAAAAAAAGCAAAACTAAACAAAACAAAAACAAAGGAGATCAGATGAGGCCTGACCCCGCTTCCCAGACAGCTGGAGACGGATCCTGGTGCTCAGTCTGCCAAACACAGACCTCTCCGGAGACGCTGGAGGCCTCTTGGCCTTCATGTCGTTTGAGAGTCAGCACCGGAGACAGGCTTTGTGGAATGAGCCCGCGAGAAGCTGTGCTACACTCCAAAGCTTCTCCTCCACGAAGGACAGCATCAAGAAATCTAGATGACAAGTGACAGACGGGGCGGAAGTACCCTTAAGAGGCACAGCTGATAAAGGCTGCGATGAGTTCTTTTTTTATTATTATTATTATTATTTTCTAAAAATGTGTTATTGCATCACCGTGAGATACAGTCATAAAGTTGTTCATGCTACAGTTTCAATCACACACTGTTCCAACACCTATCTCTTCAGCGCGCCTTTTCCACTACCAATGTCCCACTTCTCTCCTGCCTGCACGCGCCCCCGGCCGGCCCCCGACCCCCTGCAGCCTGTCTCTGTGGCAGATGCTTTTCTTCTCTTATTTTCTCTTTCAGACACTGTCACATGTGATGAGTTCTTACACTTCCACCAGTTTCAAATGCTGCAATGAACTCTTACAGTTCCGCCCTCCGGGGCAGGGGACGGCAGCTGTCTGCAGCCGCTGTGACGGTAAGAACCCCGGCACTGCCGTCTCTAGCACCCCTCCCCCGCCCACATGGCCTGAACACAGGGCCAGGTGTGAGCCCTGCACGGCTGGGTGTGGCCAGAAAAGAAGACAATGAGGAACCCGATCTCAGAGCAGATCAACGGAGGCGACACAGACATCACACGCAGGACCCCTCAGCACTGCCGATGGGCTCCTGGACACCAGCAGGAGTGACCCGCAAGCACTGAGCCGGGAGGAGCCCCTGAGCACTGCTGGGGGTAGACCCTTCAAAGCCCAAACCAAACCAAACCCCCTAAAAGTGGACCAAAGACCTCACAGACACCAAGAGCTGTGCCGTGCTGTGCTTCTGGGATAAGAGGCTCCCCCCCACGCCCCCCGCGGTCCTCTGGGACAAGCCAACGCAGGCAGCCCCGAGGTACCCGTCTCTCTGTTAGCATCTAGCCCAGAGCCGGGCACTGGCATCAGGCTGTGCCCAGGTGGGTGTGAAGCAACAGGAACTCTCTTTTGTGTTTTAAAGAAAGTAGGTTTTGATTGTATGGTCATCATACTATGTCGCGAGGATAATAGTTACAATTTGCAACATTTTAACTCTGTCTGCGTTCTCAAGCATCCTCCACCTCCCTACTTATCCCTTTAGCACCAACCTACTTTAGTGTGTGTGTGTGTGTGTGTGTGTGTGTGTGTGTGTGTGTGTGTGTGTAGTTTTTGTTTTGTTTTGTTTGAGGGCCATACCTGGCCATGTTCCTGGGCTTACTCCTGGCTCTGCACTCAGAAATCACTCCTGTAGGTGCTTGGGGGATCATATGGGATCCCAGGGGTCAAACTCAGGTTGGCTGCATGCAAGGCATGTGCCCTGCTGCTGTACTATAACTCTAGGCCCTTTTTGTGTGTTTTTTTATTATTTAAAATGTTTTTTTTAATTTTTAAATTTTTGCTTTTTTGGGTCACACCCGGCAATGCTCAGGGGCTACCCCTGGCTCTGCACTCAGGAATTACTCCTGGCAGTGCTGAAGGGACCATAAGGGATGCTGGGGATCGAACCCGGGTCAGCCACATGCAAGGCAAACACCCTCCCTGCTGTACTATCGCTCCAGCCCCTTTATTTTATTTTTATAAAATTGTTCACAAAAAATTATTACATTCAGTATTCCAATACTAATCCCACTGCATTTTGGTTTTTTTTTTAATTATGTGTTTGTTTTTGGAGGCCACACCTGGCAGTGCTCAGGGGTTACTCCTGGCTCTGAGCTCAGGGGTTACTCCTGGCAGGCTCGGGGCTCACTCCTGGCTCTGTGCTCAGGGGTGATACTGGGGATCAAACCCCAGTCAGCCATGTACAAAACATAGAGTCCTACCTGTTATACTAACGCCCCAGCCTCCCCACCCCCAGCTTAATTTTTTTATGCCTTTCCGAGTAAACTATAGTCATGACTTACCTTCATCCCCAAACATTTCAGCATGTATACTATTGTTATTATTATTATTTTCCTTTTGGGTCACACCCAGCGATGCACAGGGGTTACTCCTGGCTCTGCACTCAGGAATTACCCCTGGCGGTGCTCAGGGGACCATATGGGATGCTGGGAATTGAACCCAGGTTGGTTGCGTGCAAGGCAAAGGCCCTACCCGCTGTGCTATCACTCCAGCTCCCAATCATTATTATTATTATTATTATTATTATTATTATTATTATTATATTCATTTGGGGGCCACACCGGCAGTGCTCAGGGCTTCCTCCTAGCTCTGCACTCGGGGTCACTGCACAACATCACTGCCTAAAGGTGGAATGAAAGACGGTGCGGCCCGTACAGAAGACAGGTTCCCAGTAACTTACCAAACAAGCTCTTCCCTGATGCTGTAGCAACCGCGTGCCAGGGCAGCAGGGCGAGCAGCCGGGGACATGTGCAGAGTCCCACAGAGGGGTGCTCCCGGCAGGTGGCCTCGTCTCTGCTACCACCTGGAAGCCACCAAGCCGCCCTTCATGCATGGGGGTAAGTAAACTACACGCCATTACTCGGAGCTAAAAGGAGCTGAGCTGAGTTGCCCCGAGAAGGCAGGGGAGACACTGTGTGTGTGAACTAAGTGAGGAAGCTGCTCTGAAAAGATCCCGCCAGATGCTTCAGCCATCGCCGCAGTCTGGAAAAGGCAACAGGTTAGAGACAGTAAGAACAGTGTTTGGGGCTGCAGAGACAGCACGGGGTTAAAGCACTGGCCTTGCCTGCAGCTGACTCCCATGGTTCAAATCCCGACACCGCGTGAGGTCCCCTGAGTCCCGCCAGGAGCAGACCCTGAGCACAGAGCCAGGAGTGAGCCCTGAGCACAGAGCCAGGAGTCAGCCCTGAGCACAGAGCCAGGAGCAGGCCCTGAGCACAGAGCCAGAAGTGGTCCCTGAGCACAGAGCCAGGAGCAGGCCCTGAGCACAGAGCCAGGAGTGAGCCCTGAGCACAGAGCCAGGAGTGAGCCCTGAGCACAGAGCCAGGAGTGAGCCCTGAGCACAGAGCCAGGAGTGAGCCCCGAGCACAGAGCCAGGAGTGAGCCCTGAGCACAGAGCCAGGAGTGAGCCCCGAGCACAGAGCCAGGAGTGAGCCCTGAGCACAAAGCCAGGAGTGAGCCCCGAGCACAGAGCCAGGAGTGAGCCCTGAGCACAGAACCAGGAGTCAGCCCCGAGCACAGAGCCAGGAGTGAGCCCTGAGCACAGAGCCAGAAGTGGTCCCTGAGCACAGAGCCAGGAGTGAGCCCTGAGCACAGAGCCAGGAGTGAGCCCTGAGCACAGAGCCAGGAGTGAGCCCCGAGCACAGAGCCAGGAGTGAGCCCTGAGCACAAAGCCAGGAGTGAGCCCCGAGCACAGAGCCAGGAGTGAGCCCTGAGCACAGAACCAGGAGTGAGCACTGAGCACAAAGCCAGGAGCAGGCCCTGAGCACAGAGCCAGGAGTGAGACCTGAGCACAAAGTCAGGCCCTGAGCATAGAACCAGGAGTGAGCCCTGAGCACAGAGCCAGGAATGAACCCTGAGCACAGAGCCAGGAGTGAGCCCTGAGCACAAAGCCAGGAATAGGCCCTGAGCACAGAACCAGGAGTGAGCCCCGAGCACAAAGCCAGGAGTGAGCCCCGAGCACAGAGCCAGGAGTGAGCCCTGAGCACCGAGCCAGGAGTGAGCCCTGAGCACAGAGCCAGGAGTGAGCCCTGAGCACAAAGCCAGGAGTGAGCCCCGAGCACAAAGCCAGGAGTGAGCCCCGAGCACAGAGCCAGGAGTGAGCCCTGAGCACAGAACCAGGAGTGAGCACTGAGCACAAAGCCAGGAGCAGGCCCTGAGCACAGAGCCAGGAGTGAGACCTGAGCACAAAGTCAGGCCCTGAGCATAGAACCAGGAGTGAGCCCTGAGCACAGAGCCAGGAATGAACCCTGAGCACAGAGCCAGGAGTGAGCCCTGAGCACAAAGCCAGGAATAGGCCCTGAGCACAGAACCAGGAGTGAGCCCCGAGCACAAAGCCAGGAGTGAGCCCCGAGCACAGAGCCAGGAGTGAGCCCTGAGCACCGAGCCAGGAGTGAGCCCTGAGCACAGAGCCAGGAGTGAGCCCTGAGCACAGAGCCAGGAGTGAGCCCTGAGCACAAAGCCAGGAGTGAGCCCCGAGCACAAAGCCAGGAGTGAGCCCCGAGCACAGAGCCAGGAGTGAGCCCTGAGCACAGAACCAGGAGTGAGCACTGAGCACAAAGCCAGGAGCAGGCCCTGAGCACAGAGCCAGGAGTGAGACCTGAGCACAAAGTCAGGCCCTGAGCATAGAACCAGGAGTGAGCCCTGAGCACAGAGCCAGGAATGAACCCTGAGCACAGAGCCAGGAGTGAGCCCTGAGCACAAAGCCAGGAATAGGCCCTGAGCACAGAACCAGGAGTGAGCCCCGAGCACAAAGCCAGGAGTGAGCCCCGAGCACAGAGCCAGGAGTGAGCCCTGAGCACCGAGCCAGGAGTGAGCCCTGAGCACAGAGCCAGGAGTGAGCCCTGAGCACAAAGCCAGGAGTGAGCCCCGAGCACAAAGCCAGGAGTGAGCCCCGAGCACAGAGCCAGGAGTGAGCCCTGAGCACAGAACCAGGAGTCAGCCCCGAGCACAGAGCCAGGAGTGAGCCCTGAGCACAGAACCAGGAGTGAGCACTGAGCACAAAGCCAGGAGCAGGCCCTGAGCACAGAGCCAGGAGTGAGCCCTGAGCACAGAGCCAGGAGTGAGCCCTGAGCACAGAGCCAGGAGTGAGCCCTGAGCACAAAGCCAGGAGCAGGCCCTGAGCACAGAACCAGGAGTGAGCCCCGAGCACAAAGCCAGGAGTGAGCCCCGAGCACAGAGCCAGGAGTGAGCCCTGAGCACCGAGCCAGGAGTGAGCCCTGAGCACAGAGCCAGGAGTGAGCCCCGAGCACAGAGCCAGGAGTGAGCCCCGAGCACAAAGCCAGGAGTGAGCCCCGAGCACAGAGCCAGGAGTGAGCCCCGAGCACAGAACCAGGAGTGAGCCCCGAGCACAAAGCCAGGAGTGAGCCCCGAGCACAGAGCCAGGAGTGAGCCCTGAGCACCGAGCCAGGAGTGAGCCCTGAGCACAGAGCCAGGAGTGAGCCCCGAGCACAGAGCCAGGAGTGAGCCCTGAGCACAGAGCCAGGAGTGAGCCCTGAGCACCTCTTCAGTGAGCCCCAAATTCCCCCACAATAAAACAAAATAAATAGGAGTGGCCGCCAGGGATGGGGGGCGGGGCAGAGGGAGATGTCCAGACAAGAGCACACAATGTCCCGGGCAGTGGGACACTCCGTAATGTTGTAATGAGGAACACGTGGTCCATCTACATTTGCCCAGACCCATGGACTGGTCAGTGCCAAGAGTGGGACCTCAAGCTCTGGTGATGACCATGTGCCGATGTGGGTCCATTCTTGGTAAGAGCAGCTGACAGTGGGCAAGGGGGTAGGGCTGAGGGGGGAAGAGTTAGGGGCTGGGGACCAGGGGATGCAGGGGGCTGACCTCCTTGACCTCAGAGGTCTCAATCCAAGGCCCCCCTCAGACCCCTCAGGAGGGGAGGGGGCAATCAGATCTGTGCCCGCTCAATCTCCGCTCCCTGGGGGTGCCCTAAGATGCCACAGGCTTCCTGGAGGTGTTTCCACTTCCTTCCTCACGGGGCCCTTTGCACAATCCAAATGCAGCCCGTGCGTGCGTCACTAGCTCAGAGACGGGGCCCGTCACTGCCCTTTGCCCCGGGGAAGGCCGGGGCTGGACGCTCCACAGCAGACCTTTCCTGGCCCATCCTGGCATCTCGGGCCGGGCCGGGGAGAGGATGCAGCAGGAGAGAGAGAGAGAGAGAGAAAGAGAGAGTTTGGGTGGGAAATGAAAGTGAAAGAAGGGAAAGTTCTGGGAAGGGAGGCACGAGCTGGAGGGGGAGGAGCAGCCGATAAAGGAAGGGAGGGTTTGAGAGAGCAGGAGGGACCCTGGGACCCAGGCTTTCCCCGACGACGACGATGACGCACCATGTGACCCACTGGCCACAGAGGCAGTGAAAAGGGGAAGCAAGCAGCCCCCGAATTTCTCCAGAAACCAGAGCCAGGACAGAGGCTGAGCGGAGGGGGGAAGGCGGAGGGGACGGGAAGGGTGGCAGAGGAGAGGGGGCTGCGGGGACCACCAGGCGTCAACCGTCGGAGGGGACGATCGCAGGGAGGGAAAGGGACCCAGGAGAGGGAGGGCGGGGGGAGGGGCAGAGGGAAGAAGGGGGTGCGGGCGGGGGGGGGGTGCCGGGAGGGTGGAGAATGAGGTAGAATTTGAATAGCCACAGGAGGACATCAGGGCACGGGACAGGCGGCAGACGGGGTAGCAGAGGAAGAGGGGCGGGCCGGAGTCTGGGGGCGCAATGCCCGGGCCGCGCGGCCCCGAGGAGCGCCGGGCGCTGCTGGGGCGCGGGCCGCAGGGTGCCCGACGGCGGTGGCGGCGCGCGGCGGCGGCCGCGGTGCTGCTAGTGCAGATGCTGGAGCGCGCCGCCTTCTTCGGCGTGTCCTCGAACCTGGTGCTCTACCTCACGGGCGTGGACCTGCACTGGGCCGGCGGGCAGGCGTCGCGGGCCGAGCTCGTCTTCCTGGGCGCGTCCTACCTGCTGTCGCCGGTGGGCGGCTGGCTGGCCGACGTCTACCTGGGCCGCTACCGCGCCCTGACGCTCAGCCTGCTGCTCTACCTGGCGGCCGCCGGCCTGCTGGCCGCCACCGCCTCCTCCGACGGCCGCCCGTCCTTCTGCGGCGAGATGCCCGCGCAGCCGCTGGAACCCGGCTGCCCCGAGTCCGGCTGCCCGCCCGCCCCGCGCAGCCCCTACTGCGCGCCCACCATCTGCAGCGCGCTACTGCTGCTGGCTCTGGCCGCCAGCTCCGTGCGCAGCAACCTCACCTCCTTCGGGGCCGACCAGGTGAGTCCCGACGGGACGGGATGGAGGGCGGAGGGCGGGACGCAGAGCCGAACCCGAGTCAGCCGTGGGTCTGGGGCTCGGCGCCTGACCTCCGACACCGACACCGCTTCCCCTTTTTCGGGCTTCCTCGTTTCACCCAAGAAGGGCGACAGCCCCTGCCTTTCCGGGGTTAATGCTCCTTGCTAACCATCACTGCCACCCACCCCTGTTGGCCAGGCCCAGGGTTTGAGCTCACTGCAAACTCTCCACCACTGTGTGGTGTAAGGTCCATTTCGCAGAGGAGGATGTTGAGGTTTCCCAGACGGGCCTGGGCCCCCGGGGGGGGGGGGGAGGGTGGAGGCACCGCAGAACCCGGCCACTGAGCCCTGCTCCAGGAATCTGGGGACTGGGTGGGAGTGGGCTTCTGCTGTCCAGCGACGCAGGGAACCGGTCAGATTTGTTCAGATCCCAGCTCTGCTGCCCACTGGCCAGGGGCAAATGTCTTCCCCTCCCAGCCTTTCTCTGCGTCCCCTTGGGACAGAGTTTCAGCCTTGACTAGCTACATGAACAAGAGCTGCCTGACTCTTTGGGAAGGGCTGAGGGCTTTGGGCCACACCGGTGGCGATCAGGGCTTACTCCTGGCTCTGGGCTCAGGGGATCACTCCTGGTGGGTCTCAGGGGACCTTACGGGGTACCCGGGGTGGAACCCTGGTTGGCTGCATACAAGGCAAGTGCCTTGCCTGTTGTGCTATCATGCTGGCCCCCGACTGTATTCAGATAACCAGACTCAGGGGCACACTGGACGATGATTTTAAATAATCCGTAATATGATTCACATAACTGCATATGGCCAGGACGGGGCTCAGGAGTCTTGCTCTGGTCTTCCATGTGAGAGGTCTTGGGTTCGAGCCAAGGCGAAACAAAGCAAACCTGGATAGGCCACCAGGAGCAGGATGGATGCCCAGAGTGTAAGGAGCAAGCTTGGGCCAGAGCGATAGCACAGCAGGGAGGGCGTTTGCCTTTCTTGCATGCGGCCAACCCGAGCTCAATCCCCAGCGGCATCCCATATGGTCCCTCAAACACTGCCAGGAGTAATTCCTGAGTGCAGAGCCAGGAGGAAGAGGCATCAGCTCACGGGGAAAACTGGGGGCAGAGAGCAGGATCACGGCCTGATCAGACCATTGGACTCACTGGCCCCCTCCCAGTTAATTGCCTCCAGTTTTCAACTCACTTCCCCTGTCGTCCCAGCATGAAGGGGGTGTTTTTACAAACGTCATTGCATGCACCTGACAGTCCCAATCCAACACCCAACCCTGCTCAGCCTGGAGTTGCTCTTCCAGCCTCTTTACATTCTTCTAACCTGGGGGGACCTCAGTGGCCCTGGGCAGCCCTGTCCGTGTCCCCGCCACCTTTCCTTTGGCATGGGAGAGCCCCCGTTATCTGGGCTGAGGCCTCTCACACCTGGCCCTCATGGTTTCCTCTCATCCACATAAAATTAATGGACTTAATTTCAACAGGAAAAAAAAGGGAGGTCTGTGTTTTTTTTTAATATGAACAGCATTGTAATTTTATTAATGAATCTGGGTAGTTGAGGATTAGGCTGGAGTGATAGCACAGTGGGTAGGGCGTTTGCCTTGCACGTGGCCGACCCAGGTTCAATTCCTCCATCCCTCTCGAAGAGCCTGGCAAGCTACCAAGAGTATCCCACCCACACGGCAGAGCCTCCTGGCAAGCTACCCATGGCGTATTCGATATGCCAAAAACAGTAACAAGTCTCACAATGGAGGGGCTGGAGCAATAGCACAGCGGGTAGGGATTGCCTTACACACTGCCAACCCGGGCTCGATTCCCAGCATCCCATATGGTCCCCTGAGCACTTCCAGGGGTAATTCCTGAATGCAGACCCCTGTGCATCACCAGGTGTGACCCAAAAAGGAAAAAAAAAACCAGTCTCACAATGGAGGCGTTACTGGTGCCCGCTTGAGCAAATCGATGAGCAACGGGATGACAGTGACAGTGATACAGTGATACATCCACACCCCACTGCGTCCCAGGAGCCCTCAGCCGCTTTCTTTGACCTCCCTGACCACCCAGTCCCTCCCGTCTGTCGCTCTGTGGTCTCTCGGAGGCCAGCCCCCTGGGCAGAGCCTCTATTGATGATGGGTCTGGAACATTCTCCCCTTCACTGAGCGTGAAACATCAGGATGGGCTGGGGCTGGCAGGCTTCCAAGGGCGCTGAACCCAACCCCCTGGACAGCTCAGAAACTCAAAAGGGTTCGAGATGGGATTGGCTGAGTCTTTTGAAAGTGGCTCTGATGACAGCAGAGAGAGCAGATGAGTGGCGGGGCAGGAGGGGGACAGGAGAGGGTACCCCTGAGCCAGAAGGGAGGCTGCTGCTGCAGAATTCAGAAGGGACCTGCCAGCGGAGGCCCCGGGCTGGGCCCCGTCTGGCAGGCGGTGTGTGCTGGACTCGCTGGCTGGTGGCACAAAGGGGTCCCTGGGGAGAGCGGCTCTGGGCGGACGGGCTGCCACACTTCCTCCCAGAGGCAGAGTGGCACGATTGTGCGGGGCCATTGAAGGAGTGGCAGGGACTGCTCACAGCGGGAGTGAGTCTACAGCCTCGCACACAGATTCTACCTCTCCCTCGCCCTCCCTGCCCAAAGGGCCCTCAGGTTCTCCGAGGGCGGCTGGAGAGATAGTACAGCCGGTAAGGCACTCCCCTTGCATGCAGCTCACCTGAATTCGATCCCCAGCATCCTACATGGCCCCTGAGCACCACCAGGAGTCATCCCTGAATGCAGAGCCAGGAGGAACCTTGAGTATTGTTGGGTGTGACTCACCCACCACCACCACCACCACCCCCCCAAAAAAAAATCTCCATGGGAATGTAGTTTTAATTATGTATTTGGGGTAGGGGGTGTTTGGGCCCCACACAGAGGTGCTCAGGGTATACCCTCTCCTGCTCAGGGGTCTCTCCTGGCAGTGCTCGGGAGCCATGCAGAAAGGGAGTCCAACCAGAGTCAGTCACAAGCAAGGCCAGCGTCGTAATCCTGTACTAATCTCTCCCGCTCAGAAAGCAGCTTCAGGGGCCAGAGCGATAGCACAGTGGGTAGGGCGTTTGCCTTGCACGCGGCCGACCCGGGTTCGATCCCCGGCATCCCATATGGTCCCCCAAGCACCGCTAGGAGTAATTCCTGAGTGCAAAGCGAGGAGTAACCCCTGAGCATCGCTGGGTGTGACCCAAAAAGCAAAAAAAAAAAAAGAAAGCAACTTCAAATGCTTCTGCATGTTAGGGTTCAGAGAGAGGGGCAAACTGCTTTGCATTTTTTCCCCCAATGTAACTATAGAAAGAAAAATATGAGCAAATCTGATTGGACAAAGGAAGAATATGATCTGAGACTTGGAGGCCATTGAAAGGGGTGAAGGGTTTAGCAGTGTCCAGAATCATTTGCCTAGACCCTAACTTCCTAAAACTGTGGTTGCTCCTCTACTTCATGTGGGGTTCATATATTTTTTTAATAACCCTAGGGGGCCAGAGTGATAATTCAGCAGGCGGGTGTTTGTTTTCCACACAACTGAGCAGGGGCCATCCCTAGACCCTGCCAGGAGTGGTTCCTGAGCACTGAGCCAGGAGTACTTCCTGAGCACCACTGGATGTGATCGCCAAACCAAGACAAAACAGAGAGACAAGCACTGGAGGTGCATGGGGGTCCTTCCCAGGGATGCTCAGGGGACCCTGTGAAGCCAGTTCTCCTATATCAAAGCCCATGGACCTCTGTTTCCTGCCCAAGGAAGAACTCATATAACTTAAAAAAAAAAACTGTCTCAAAAGAAATTGCTCTGGGTATTGGAGTGGTAGTACAGTGGATAGTGCATTTGCCTTGCATGTGGTTGACCCAGGTTTGATTCCCAGCACTCCACATAGTCCCCCCCCCCCCCCGCCCGAGCACTGCCAGGAGTAATTCCTGAGTGCAGAGCCAGGAGTAACCCCTGTGCATCGCTGGGTGTGACCCAAAAGGCAAAAAAATATATAATAACAAAAATAAATGAATGAATAAATAAATAAACAAAAAAATAAATAAATCGCTCTGGGGGACAGAGAACTCGTACAGCAGGTAACACGCTCAGCTTGCCCACAGTTGACCCCGGTTCAACCCCTGGCACCACACATGGTCCCCCGGCCACACGTTGCCAAGAGTGACCCCCTGCGCACAGTCTGAACCCTGAACTATGCCATGTGGTCCCAAGCCAAATTATCATAAAATTGACTTAATAAAATTCTGGCAATTTATTATCCATAAATATTCCATTTGTATACCTCTTTTATATACCTATATTCCTAGGGGGTCAGGTAAAATGGTTTTCCAGGTGAGAAGAGGCCGGGAGGAGAAATGGTTTTAAAAGCCCCCTTTCCAAGTGGCTGGAGTGGGGCTGGAGAGATAGCACAGCGGGTAGGGCGTTTGCCTTGCACGCGGCCGACCCGGGTTCGATTCCCAGCATCCCATATGGTCCCCTGAGCACCGCCAGGGGTAATTCCTGAGTGCAGAGCCAGGAGTGGCCCCTGTGCATTGCCAGGTGTGACCCCAAAAAAGCCAAAAAAAAAATACCAAGTGGCTGGAGTGGTAGTACAGCGGGTAGGGGGCTTGCCTTGCACACAGCTAGACCCAGGTTCGATTCCCAGCATCCCATGTGGAGCACTGCCAGGAGTAATTCCTGAGTCAGCTGGAGTTTTTTTAGTGTGGCCCAATAAATGAAAAAATAAAATAAAAGCCTCAATCCAGGGTGCCAGAGCACAACTACAGTGGGTAGGGCGCTTGCCTGGCCTGTGGTCTGCCCCTCTGGGTTTGACCCCCAGCACCCCTTGTGGTCCCCCAGCCCCACCAGCCGTGACCCCTAAGCACACAGCCAGCAGGAAGCCCTGGGAACCTCCAGGTGTGGCCCAAAACCTCCCCCCAAAAGAAAGAAATGCGGATGTCCGAGCCTTGTGGGGCCTGCCGTGACCGAGTGATTTGGGGACCAAGGGCAGAGAGAGGGTCCCGCCGGAGCACCGCCCACCTTTGTGGGTGGAAGGAAAGCGCTGCCCAGGAGCTTCAGCCCTTCTGCATTTGCCGAGGGGGGGGGGGGCTGAGTGTCTCTCTTCTCCGGGCCAGGCCCAGAGCTAGGTGCTGGGACCCTCTGCTTCCGCTGCCTCTGCCAGCCATGGTTCCGGGTGTCTTTGGAAGGGAGACAAGCCACGCGGCGGGTCTGGGGGTGCTAGGCTGCCTCTTGGCACCTCCAAACTGCAGAGGAAACGGCCCTTCGGAGGCCCCTCACTCTCTCTCAGCAGGCGGCCTGCCTCTTTGGTGACCATGTGGCGTCAGCCGAGCGCTAACTTGGCTGGTTTTCCGACGATAAACGGGGATGCATCCGGGAGGTGGCTGGGTCAGAGGCAGAGGGATAAATCAACTGGAAACGAGCAGCCGGGTGGCAGCAGAGACATCTGTTGTGACACTATTCGGTGGCAGTTAAAAAGCAGCGTGAGCTGTGAACACGAGCCAGCAGCTGTGCCCAAACGCCCGGCTTGTTAGCAAGCGACTCTCAAGACACGGCGTATTCGTGGAGTCCTCTTTTGGAAGTGCTGATTGATTCCCGTTTGATTTGGAGGTCACACCTGGCGGTATTCAGGGTCTATTCCTGGCGCTCTGGGCACAAGGGTCGCCCCTTTGCAGTGCGTAGGAGCCATATTCAGTTCCGGGGATGGAGCCTTACTTCCGGTACTACCTCTTGGACCCCTATTCATTCATTTTAAGTAGAAATTGACCAGGGAGGGACAGAGTGGTAGCACAGCAGATAGGATGCTTGCCTTGAGCGCGGCCGACCCAGGTTGGATCCCCGGCATCACTTATGGTCCCCTGAGCCTGCCAGGAGTGATCCCTGAGCACAGAGCCAGGAGTAAGCTCTGAGCACTAATGGATGTGACCCCAAAACAAACAAACCAACAGATTTCTGAGTGTCTATTTCACGGTCAAGGGCCAGCTGGAATGATAGTACAGTGGGGGAATAATAGTACAGTACATGTTTGCTTGCGTGTGGCCGACCCGGGTTCTATCCCTGGCGTCCCACATGGTCCTCTGAACACTGCCAGGAGTAATTCCTAAGTGCAGAGCCAGGAGTGACCCCTGAGCATCACCAGGTATGACCCAAAAAGCACCCCTCCCCACCAAAAAAAAAAAAAGACTAAGAATTTACCAGGGGGGCTGGAGCGATAGCACAGCGGGTAGGGCGTTTGCCTTGCACGCGGCCGACCCGGGTTCGAATCCCAGCATCCCATATGGTCCCCTGAGCACGGCCAGGGGTGATTCCTGAGTGCAGAGCCAGGAGTAAGCCCTGTGCATCGCCAGGTGTGACCCAAAAAGCAAAAAAAAAAAAAAAAAAAAAAAAAAGAATTTACCAGGAGGCTAGAGCAATAGCACAATGGATAGGGCATTTGCCTTGCCCGTGGCCGACCTAGGTTCGATCCCCTGAGCACTTCCAGGAGTGATCCCTGAGCACAGAGCCAGGAGTAAGCACTGATCCAGGAGTAAACCCTGAGCACTGTTGAGAGTGGCCCAAAAAAACAATTTAAAAAAGGATGAAGGAAGTGCCAACCCCCTGCATGCTGACCCACAAAGGGCATCTGCGGCAGAGGGGGGCTTTCGGGGAGAGAGGCCAGGGACCTGGGGGGCAGGGGCCTGGGGCTCCTCGTCCCTCACGGTCCCTCTGTTCCACAGGTGACGGTCCTGGGCCGCCAGGCCAGCATCCGCTTCTTCAACTGGTTTTACTGGAGCATCAACGTGGGGGGCGTGCTGTCCCTACTGGTGGTGGCCTTCGTCCAGCAGAACATCAGCTTCCTGCTGGGCTACTACATCACCGTGGGCTGCGTGGCCCTGGCCTTCTTCACCTTCCTCTTTGCCACCCCCATATTCATCACCAAGCCCCCCATGGGCAGCCAAGTGTCCTCCATGCTGAAACTCGCCTTCCAAAACTGCTGTCCCCGGCTGCGGCGCCCACACCCTGAAAGGTAATCGGGCAGGGGGCGGGGGGGTGGTGTGCAGGGGGCTCAGGGTTCCCGGGACCACAGAGCATGAAGACTCTCTGGGCAGGCTGGGTAGGGCATTCGCCTTGCACGCGGCTGACCCAGATTCAATCCCCGGCACACCCTTGGGTCGCCCAAGCACTTCCAGGAGTAACTGCTGAGTGTAGAGCCAGGAGTACGCCCTGAGTATTGCCTAGCATGGCACAAGACACCCCCCCATCCCCAACACACACACACTCATACACACACACACACACACACACACACACACACACACACACAAGAAAGTCGTCATTCTGGGTGTTCTAAGGAAGCCCTAATAAAGTGGTTATGGGATGCAACATGGTAGCACCCCAGGACTGGCAAGGGTCAAAGTATTATTGAGTGCCAAGGCTGGGTATGGACTTGACGGTGATGACAAGAGCCAGGGGTGATGGTGTTTTACTCCCTCCATTGGAGATAAACGCTGGCAATGGTGACAATGCGGGCAGTAGGGGTGAGCCTGATGGAGATGGTGGTACCAGCGTGCTGCTAGAAGACTGAGGTCATTCTACAGTTCAAACCCAGGGTCTCACACACGCAAAGCACCTGGTTTGCCACTGAGTTATAGCCCTCTGCCTGCTATTAGGCCTAAGAAAAGCCTAAAGAATCAATGAAGCGGGGCTGGAGTGATAGTATAGCGGGTAGGGCATTTGCTTTGCACGCGGTCGACCCCGGTTCGATTCCCACCATCCCGTATGCTCGTCTGAGCACCACCAGGGGTAATTTCTGAGTGCAGAGCCAGGAGTGACCCCTGTGCATCTCCAGGTGTGACCCAAAAAGAAAAAAAAATCAATGAAGCTGGGTCTGGAGCGATAGTGCATCCGGGAAGGCACTTGTCCTGCACATGACCAACCCAGGTTCAATCCCTGGAATCCCATATGGTCCCCCAAGCACCACCAGGAGTGATTCCTGAGTGCAGAGTCAGGAGTAACCCCTGAGAGTCTCCAGGTGTGACCCAAAAAGCCAAACAAACAAACAAACGAATCAGAAACCGCTGGGAGCAGGTCTGAAGCAGGTGTGCAGCGGGGAGGGCATTTGCCTTGCATGCGGCCAACCCAGATTCAGTCCCCGGTAGAACCACGGATGGTCCACAGAGCCCCATCAGGGGTAATTCCTGTGTGCAGAGGCAGGAGGACACCCTTAGTATAGCCAGGTGTGGCCCAAAAACAAAAAAAGAAAATAAACCTGTGTGTGAGTGTGTGTGTGTGTGAGTGTGTGTGAGTGTGTTGGGGGGGGGTAGGGAGGGTAAATCTGTCCTGTCTCCTAATAGCAATCATCTATTCCCCACCACCCTCCCTCCACGGCCTACCGCCTTGTCCCACAGAGATGGGGCGTCGGGGTGCATCATACCCTGACGGTCTCCCTCAAGTCAGACCTGGACTGGGACTTCCTGGGTTCCCATTGCAAGTGGACACTTGGAACCCAAAAGTCCAAGCCCTTGGGCCTCTGTTCTTCCCCAGGGCCACAGCTCGAGGGTAGAAGGGTCTGAAACCTGGGGAAAGGGTCTGAGCCCCCAGAGAGAATGGGACTTAGTCTCTGAGTGGAATGGAACTCAGCTCTCAGGTGGGAGGGACTTAGCCCTCAGCGGGAGGGGCTTAGCCCTCAAGTGGGAGGTACCTAGCCTTCAGGTGGGAGGGGCTTAGCTCTCAGGTGGGAGGGGCTTAGCTCTCAAGTGGGAGGGACTTAGCCTTCAGGTGGGAGGGACTTAGCTCTCAGGTGGGAGGGACTTAGCCCTCAGTGGGAGGGGCTTAGCCCTCAGATGGATGGGACTTAGCCCCGTGAACAAGGCTGGGACAGTGAAGAGTCCTGTTGTGGGTGGCTTCGGTGACCGTGCTAAGAATGAAGATGCCGGCAGTGGCAGTGACGGGATGCACGCAGGGGGAAGGGGAAGGGATGGTCTGGGGGAGGTTGGCTCCGCGGCTGGCAGTCCTGATTTTGACAGGGGTGTGGGTGGTATTAATAATTACCTTCTGTCCCAATTCCCCCCCACCTCGTCCAGAGCCCCTGACGGCGCCCACTTGCTCCCTGCTCAGAGGTCCCCCCAGGGCCCTTCCCCCCAGGAGGACGTGGCCAACTTCCAGGTTCTGGTGAAGATCCTGCCTGTGCTGGTGACGCTGGTGCCCTACTGGACGGTGTACTTCCAGGTGTGCCCCCTTCCGACTGGAGTCCCCTCTCTCCCCTGGGCGCTGTCTCCCCGGGCCGCTCCCTCAGGAGGCCCAGCGGCCGGCTTGGTCCCAGTCTCCCCCCAACCCCCCGTCTCCCCGGGCAGATGCAGTCCACCTACGTGCTCCAAGGCCTTCACCTCCAGATCCCCAACTTCTTCCCAGCCCCCACCAACATGTCCGTGGCTCTGAAGGCCCAAAGCAAAAGCTACAAGGTGAGACACTGGGGTGCACGCAGCCCCCAGCTGGGGCCAGGTTGGGGTCTCATCTGAGAAGGGAGGCTTCTGGCACACTGACGCCGGCCCCAGGGGTGTCTGTGAGGAGGCGCCCTGGACACTGGCGCACCCGCCTGTGGCCCCAGAAAGGCTCAGATGCTCCCAGGCATAGTCGGGCAGCTCCTCCCTACTGCCTGATGGGCACCCCTCACCCCTCAGCCACCACTGGTGCCACCCTGCCTTGGTCCCACCCTCTCTGGGGCCCTGGGATGCCCAGATCTTTGCCTTTTGCCGGCAGTTTCCACACCTGTGCCCTGGCCTGTCCCGGCCTAGCAAGCCCGTCAGAGTTCTGCAGAGCGTGTGGCTGACGGCCACAGAGATAGGACTGGGGAGAACGCATTTGCCTCGCATGCGGCAGAACTGGGTTTGATCCCCGGCGTCCCATATGGCTCCAGGAGGGCTGCTAGGAGAAATCCCTGCGCACAGAGCCAGGAGTAACCCCTGCGCGTCGCTGGGTGTGACCCAGAAAGAAAAAACTAACACAGCCGGCCATGAGTGACAGACCTCCCCTGAACCCTTGATGGCCTGGGGCGGGCACCACTTCTTTTTTTTTTTTCTTTTTGGGTCACACCCGGCGATGCACAGGGGTTACTCCTGGCTCATGCACTCAGGAATTACTCCTGGCGGTGCTCAGGGGACCCTATGGGATGCTGGGAATCAAACCCGGGTCGGCCGCGTGCAAGGCAAACGCCCTCCCCGCTGTGCTATTGCTCCAGTCCCGGCTTCACTTCTTGCGGCCATCCCTTGGTCCCCTCCCGGGGGCTTCAGGAGAGGGAGTGGGCTGGCCCTGGGTCAGCCTGCAGCTCGCTGCTAGGTCACCTCCTGTGGCCCCCCTCCCGCCCAGTTCCCGGAAGCCTGGCTCTTCCTGGCCAACGTGGTGGTGCTGCTGGTCCTGGTGCCCGTGAAGGACCACCTGCTCGACCCCCTGCTCCTGCGGTGCAAGCTGCTGGCCTCGCCCCTGCGCAAGATGGCCCTGGGCATGTTCTTCGGCTTCGCCTCCGTTGTTGTGGCAGGTGTGGGGGCCTAAGGGACAGAGGGAGGTGGATAGGTGGGGGAGGGGGTGGCGGGGGGTGGTTCGGACGCCGCTCGGGCCTGATGCAGCAGCCGGGGCCCGGCCAAGGGCGCCCTCCCCGAAGGCGCGAGCCTCTCTCCCAAGGCGCCCGGCTCCCTGCCAGGGAAAAAGGGCTTCCTTGGCCGGATGAAAGCAAGCACTTTGTCCACTGCCCCAGTCACACTCAAGACACAGGACAGACGAGCTAGGGAGATGGCGCAGGGTGCAGGGGTGCGGGTCTGACCTGTGGCACTGCATGCTCAGCCCTGCTCAGCCCTGCCAGCCCTGAGCAGCACCGGCACCCCAGGCCCTAGTACCCAGCTGGCCAAGAATTAGCTTCCGGGACCTCCGAACCCCACTCGGGAGGCCCCCAAATGAATCCATCAGCACAAAGTGCTGAATGGGGTTTGCGAAGAGGGGCCGTCCTTGAATGGCCCGGGGGGGGGGGGGGGCCTGTTTCCCGGAGCCATCGATTCTCTGCGTCCTTCCTGCTCCAGAGGACCCGGCGTCACTCACAAAAGGCCAAAGCATCCTCTCCCCAAAGCCGGTCAGCGGCTCTCAGTGAGTCTCTTCCTGACTCCGAAGATGCCCAGAGTGGGGAAATCCTGATCTTGATGATAGGGGCCTTGGGTCATTCACCCAAGCCCCAGGCAGGGCCGGGTGAGCCTGGCAGGGGTGCTGGGAGGGCCGGGTGAGGTAAAGCCCCCATCCCTGGCCCCATCCTGCCTCAAGACAGGAGCTGGAGAGATGGAGGCTTAATCCACACTGTTGCTGGGAACCAGGTGAGACCCTTTCCCCTGCTGTGTGCTGTAGTGCATTCAGTTCCCCTAAATTCCTGCCTCTTGCATAAGGAAACTGGCTGTCAAGGCAAAAAGGAAAGAGGTGGAACCCAAATTCACACACACACACACACACACGCACGCACGCACGGTCACACACATGTGCATGTGTACATATGCACGCATACACATACACACACATGCATGCACGTGCACACACATGCACGTACACGCACACACGCATGCGCATGTGTACATATGCACACATACACATACACACATGCATGCACGTGCGCATACACATGCACGTAGCGCACACACATGTGCATGTGTACATATGCACGCATACACATACACACATGCACGGATGTGCACACATGCATGCACGTGCACTCGCACACACACACATACATGAGCACACATGCAGAGCGGGACTGGCTGGAACCTTCGCTCCCACCCCGCAGGGGTCCTGGAACACGAGCGCTTACAGTATGTCCAGCGCAAGTGGGTCACAAAGCAGTACATCGGGGACAACCTGTATGACGCCGCATGCCTGTCCATCTGGTGGCAGATCCCTCAGTACCTGCTCATTGGGATCAGTGAGATTTTTGCCAGCATCTCAGGTACTGGGGCCCCCTCCCCTGCCCCCCACCCAGCTCGGGCTGCTCCCACCTGCGAGTCAGGGCTTCCCGGGGCCAGCCCACACCCAGGGCCCCTGTGCACGCAGATCTGGGGACTGACTGGCCCTTGGTGTGGGCAGTGGGGTCCGGAGGTGATGAGGGTGGTCAGCATCCCCGCCACACCACGCTCCTCCCTCCGCAGCTTTGCAGCCTCTGTCCCCTCGGCTCCCCGGGAAAGCGAGCACCTCTTTCCCCCTTAGTTCTGTCTCCTCTAAGGGACCCTCCCTGGCCACCCGGGACCCCCTTGGAACTTTCACAGCACACCGGTGTGGGGACGAGGGGCACTTATGCTGGACAGCTGGACAGCCAAGCTAAGAAACGGAGGCCAACCCACTAAGGCCTCGGGCTCCAGCCGGGGCTGGTGGGGGTAGGGGAGGCTCGCTGGGTGGGGCTGGGGGGCCCCGTTGTGCAAGAGATTGAATCTAGTCGGGGGGCTGCAGGAGTGAGGGCGCCAGGGCAGCTGGGGGGCGGCGGGAGGCAGGAGACGCAGCAGGGCACCCCGAGACTGGAGGGCTGATCCAAGAACCCAGATTCCAGCGCCCGGAAGCGCAAGAGGGGAGGGGTGCGGTTTGCGGGGGAACCGAATCTGGGGGACTGGGCTCACAGTACCCTCTCACACCTACCGTTGGCCCCAGGGTCCTTTTGTGGGGTGGGGGGCCAGGAGCGGGTTAGAGTTGTCCCTGACCCGCGTGGCTGTGAGTGGGGATCGAGACAGGGCCGTGGTAGCATTGGCAGGGGTGAGGCAGAGCGGGGCTGGGGGGCGGAGGTGTCACCAGGGCAGAGGGGGGGATGCTGGGATTCCTGAGGGTGAATCAGTGCTTTGGTAGGGGGGGAAAGGGAAAACCCAGAGAGGGGTGTGTAGTGTGAAGAACTGGCCAGCGGCAGGTGACCATCCCTCTTGGGGTGAGCTGGGGGGGTGGGAGGGGGAGGTTGTGGGTGTGAGAAGGGGCCAGGCGGGGCCTGCACCTTCCCCCTGCCTCCCGCCCTGCAGGCCTGGAGTTCGCCTACTCGGAGGCCCCTCGCTCCATGCAGGGCGCGCTCATGGGCCTCTTCTTCTGCCTGTCGGGCGTGGGTTCGCTGCTGGGCTCGGGCCTGCTGGCCGTGCTGTCGCTGCCCGGCGGCTGGATGCACTGCCCCCAGGATTCTGGTGAGTGGGGGGGGGGTTGTGGGGGAGTCCCAGAGGCAGGGGTGGGGGGCTGGGGTAGAAGCCAAGTGGCAGTGGAGAAGCGACAACAGCGTCCCCGTCCCCCACCTCCAAACTGGGTCGCTCCCAGCCAGGCCTCCCCCTGACTCGGGCCTCAGTTTCCCCAAGTGCCAGAAAGGAAGGCTGGTGCTGCACCAGGATCGCGGCCATTGTACCTTCCCCCCCTGTCGGAAGGAAAATCAGAGCCACCGGAAGAGATGCCCCCGCCGGCCAGAGAGATGGCAGAGGGGGACCTTCCCCCGAGTCCCACTGGCCCCGGGGCCGCCCCGCCCCCACCTAAAGGCTGCCCCTGTGTCCCCCAGGAAACATCAACAGCTGCCACATGGACCTCTACTTCTTCCTGCTGGCCGGCATGCAGGCGGCCGCGGCCCTGCTGTTCATCTGGATCGCGGGACGCTACGAGCGGGCGGCGCGGAACCCAACAGTGCAGGGCGCCCCAAGCAGGGACCGGGGCTGAGCACCCCCAACCCCCAACCCCCCCAAACACACAGACAGCGAGGGAGGGGCCCCAGGTTTCCGTCTCCGTTTATTCTGTACCCGACATCAGAATGAATGAAAGTGGTTCCCATAAATAAGGGGGCTGGCGCCCTTCCTCACGACCGTGGTCCGTGACTGGGGGGGGGGGCAGGGCAGAGGGGCCAGGCAGGGGGCTTGGATCAACCAACGAGCACCGGAGGAGGAGAAAGGGGCGCGGCGGGGGCCGGGGGTGGGGTCAGGAGCTGCCCCGGATCAGCTCCATGTAGCTGCGCAGCTCCTCGGGGTCCTTCAGCCCCATGTCCTCACACACCCAGCGGATGTCCTCCTCGCCTGCCACCAGGATGGACTGGACCGCGGGGGCCCCCGGGGCGGCGGCGGGCTCCTCGGGCACCTCGGCCGGGGGTGCCGGAGCGAACGTCACAAACTCCACCCGCTTCCGCCGCCCCCCGGCTTCCTTCCGGGTCAGGGTGCCAGGGGAGTTGGCGGTGCCCCCAGCAGGGGCCGGGGTTGGGGCCGGGGCTGGGGCTGGGGCCGGGGCCACGGGCAGGGGGTCCCCTCCTCCTCCTCCTCCCCCCCGGCCACCCTCCCCCTTGGCCGGCCCAGGGGACTGCCGGTCCAGCTGGCGGCTGAGCTCCTCCTGGTCCGTGCCCAGCCAGACCCAGTTGTGGGGCTGGGGGGAGGTGGGGTCGGCCGCGCTGTCGGGGGGCTCCTTGCGCTGGTAGCGCAGCACGAAGATCACACCGTTGACCAGGAAGATGAGGATGGCCAGGCAGAAGATGCCCAGCAGGGCGTACATGCCCAGCTCGAGGTCGGTGACCCGCTGAGGGGCGGGCACCATCTCCTCCTCTTCCTCCTCTTCCTCCTCCTCCTCCTCCTCCTTCCCGGCCTCCTCCTCTGCCCGCTCGAACTTGCTCCTCACACCCCCCGTGTCCCCCACGCCATCTGGTGCCCACTGTCTGCCACCCAGGCTGGCCTCTGTGACCGGTGACCCCCCGGCAGGGCTGGGGGGGAGGGCAGGGACGGGCGTGGGGGCGCGGGGCAGCCCCAGCCAGGCCGTGCCCGAGGCCAGGGGGACCCGGTGGCGGCCCCGGCGGCAGGGCTCGGGGGGGTGCAGCGCCACGTGCAGGGGCAGCCCCTCAGGCCCGGCCCCACTCACCACCACCCCGAGGGGGGCGCCCCGCTCCTCGGCGGGCAGGACGGCGCCGGGCTCCTCGGCCGAGACGGACAGCCCCAGGTCACGGTGGTCGTAGAGCTCGGCGGGCGCCAGCGTGTGGTCGGAGAAGGACAGCCACAGGGACAGGGCCACCTCCTGCGGGGCACACGGACGGACGCAGGCAGGGACACGCGAGGGCACGCACGCATGCACGCACACAGACCGCTCCCACAGGGACAGGCCACACGGGAGGGGACAGCAGAGAGAGGACAGACACAGGCGGTGGACAGAACACAGGGAGAGAGGGGGCGTGTGTCAATCACCGCGGCCCCAGGGGGGCCCCAGCTCTCGGGATGGTGCTCAGTGAGGGTCACCAGCCGACCAGCCACCCCCCCACCCCGGCCCCCAGAGCTCACCGCCTCAGCGGGCACTCGGTCCTCCTGCCCTGAACCCCATGCCAGGGTCAGGGTCCCTCCCAGGGCCCTGCCTCGGGCCCCATCCGCAGATGTGGACCTCCTCCCTCTTGCCCCCCTCCGCCCGCCCCCCCCCCCGGGGTTGTCACCTGCTTTGGGGCAGGAAGGGCGGACTGTGCCCAGCACGTGGCCGTGACCTCCCCGGGGTGGGCGGTGCCCCGGCTCAGGGCCAGAGAGATGCCCATCACGGTCTGCACCCGCAGCTCCAGCAGCGACACCTTGTCATCCGTCACGGCCAGGGCCTGCTCGCCCAGGATGGAGTCAGAGAGCGGGGACCGCACCTGGGCAGGGAGAGAGAGCCGCAGGGTGGGGATCCCACCACCGAGGGACCTGGTTTCTGTCCCCCACCCCACCCTCCCCATCCTCGAGGCGGCTTCTGTCCGCTCTCTGGGCCCCAACCGCATCCGCGGGGCTTCCCTCTGCTCCTCGGGCTCGGGTACCACGGACCCAGCACGCTGCACCCTAGACGGTTCCCGCATCCCTGCAGCGGGCCAGTCCCGTCCCAGGCATGCCCTAGGCCCCTCGGACTCGCTCCACACCGGCACACGGCGGGGGGTGGGGGGGGTCGCCTACCCTCGTCGTCGTCTCGGGGCATCTGCTTACCTCGATGGAGGTGACGCCGGGCTCCCGGCCCACCAGGACGCGGCCACCCTCCAGCGAGGCCACGCGCGGGTCCTGCACACGCGCATGCGGCGCCACCAGGTGGGTCACGTCCAGCAGCCAGTCGGGGCCGAGCAGGTGGGTGAGGCGGCGGCCGCCGTCCAGCGGGTGGGCCGCGAAGGGGACGAGGAAGCGCACGCCCGCGCGCTGGTACTGCAGGCGACAGCCGCGGCCCCGCGCAGCCTCCTCCGCGGCCTCGGGCTCCGATGTGCTGCGGGGCGGGGACCGATGGGCGGGGCCATCAGCTCGGGCCCCGCCCCCACCCACCGAGCCGCAGTTCTTTATTGGACGCACGCTCTCCAGGCTCCGCCCACAGCCAACACTCAAGGGGCGGGGAAGGAGGAGGGCAGCACCCCAGCTCAGCTTCTGATTGGTGCCAGTGGCCATCCTTCACCCACTCGGGCTCCCGATTGGACAGGAGGTGGGGAGTGGCAGAAGTGGAGGAGACTCGCCAAAGCGGGAAACCTGGTGCTCACGCTCAGGATTAAGGAGCTTGGGTCTCAGGGACCTGGGGCCAAGGCACACTAAACGCCCTCCTTAGCAGTGACTGAGGCTTTGAGGATGCTCCTAGTGGAGGGGGTGGGCAGCCCACAGACGAGCTTAATCAGGGTACCGAGCACATTAGAAAATCACCCTAAGTACCACGGAGAGAGTGAGGCAGGGCAGAGCTTAGCAATTTCGAGTGAAGTGATGGGAGGGCAGGAGGAGCAAGCAGCTTTCCAGACCCCAGTCTGAGCAGATGGCTGCGCGGCCTGCGCCCTCGCTCCGTCCCGGGGCCTTGCCTTTGCCAGCACCCGCCGGCGCCCCCCAGCCCGCACTCACCCCTCGGCCGGGCCGGGAACCCTCCAGCCGCGGACCTGCTCCAAGGTGCTGTCGGTCAGCTCGATGCGCAGGGGCAGCAGCGGGGCCCACACGGTCAGCCGCAGCGAGGCCCGCAGCCGGCGCCACCAGAAGTCCACGCGCACCCCGCGCCCGCCCCGGTTCTCCTTGCCAGCCACAAACACAGCGTCACAGGCCTCGGAGACCTGCGGGGGCGTTGGCAGAGGTCAGGGGTGGGCTCGGCGCCCGGGGGAGGGGGCGGGTGCCACAAGTGGCAGAGCCCATGCCTTTCGCGAGATCCTGGGCGTGACCACCGGCACTGCCCGGCTCCTGAGCCCTGCCGGGAGTGCCCTCTCCCTCCAATTTTTTTTTTCCCCTAGAAATGAGTAACAGGGTGTCCCCTAAGTCATCCACCAGCTTGTCGCAAATAGGAGCATTCTGCTTTCGGGTAAGGAGGGGAACCTGTGCTTATCTGCAACAGACCCGCCCTGCAGAAGAGAGTTTTAACCCACAAAGCTGACTCACGCTGGCCTCACATTTGGTCCCAGAGCCCTGGCAACTAACTGAGCAGAAGCAGGGCAGCAAAGGTGGAGGGCGAGAGCCATTGCCAGCCGGGGCGGGCAAAGATGCCATCCCTGCTCGGGAGGGTTTGAGCAGATGCCGGCTCCAGGCTTCCTGTCTAGAACTTCCCAGAGGAGAGAGAGGTCCTGCCCTTCTCTTACCTTCTCGGACACCAGGGCGCTCCAGCCCAATAATTATCCTTCTACCAGTATATAATTATTCACTGTATCACTGTCACTGTCATCCTCTTGCTCATCAATTTGCTTGAGCGGGCACCAGTAACATCTCCATTGTGAGCCTTGTTGTTACTGTTCTTGGCATATCGAATATGCCAAGGGGAGCTTGCCAGGCTCTGCTGTGTGGGCGGGATACTCTCCGTAGCTTGCCAGGCTCTCCGAGAGGGATGGAGGAATTGAACCCAGGTCAGCCGTGTGCAAAGCAAACGCCCTACCTGCTGTGCTATCGCTCCAGCCTATATAATTAATTATAATTAATATAATATAATTATTTCATTACTGTAATAGCAAGGACTCCCACTCTCAGCTGGGTCCTACCCTGGGTTGCTTTCGGCAACCTTCCAGTACTTTCCCAGGGCAAAGCTTGGGAAACAGAGGCTCTAGGAGGCTACAGGGCTTGCCTGCAAGAACAGAAGTTGATACTGGGGATGGGTTTCGAGCGACAGGCTCCTGAGTTCTGTGCACTCGAGTGACTCACCCCAGCGCTAACAGTGATGACAATAGACATCATGAATGTGACAGTGCCTGCGTGTGAGGGGGGCAGGAAGACAAACCCCCCACCCACCTAGTACCCACCTGACACTGGAGAGAGGAGGTGGAAACGCATGAGATTTCTGGAACCGTGAAGCTGTTCTCTGGGGGACCTGGAGACGGGACTCACCTGCACCGGGCATGCACCGGCCACTCACCTGCAGGACCTGGGTGTTGGCGGACTCGCAGCTGATGTGCTCGGTCACTTCGGCCAGAGCCCCGCCACCTTCCACGGTGACGAGGCGCACGGGGATACGCCGGGGCAGGCCGGTGAGGGGCGCCGTGTTTACCAACTCTTCTGCCTGCGGCCAGGGAGCAGGGGGAGTTCAGCACCCCGTCTTCTCCCCCCTCCCAACACACACCCAGGCTGGCCCCGCAGTGGCGGGGACCCCTTACCTTGGCCAGGGGGACGAGGGCTCTAATGTCCCGCTCCGACACCAGCACCTCCCACACCATCTTGTCCTTCTCTGCCTCGGGGGCCTGGCCAGGGTACTCCAGCTGCCAGGTGACGGGCCGCGTGGCCGCCACGCCCCCCCCGGTGCTGTTTTCCACGGAGAAGTCCACCCACAGGAACTCGGACGGCTCGCGGGTACTGCGGGCGGGAAGAGAGTCTGAGCGCTGGCTGGCTGCTGGCCACGGGCTCGCACCCGTGCCCGGGAGAGTGACCCGCCCTGCATTCACGCACGACGCAGGGCCAAGGACCACGTCAGCAGGAACAAACAAGCCCGGGGTGCCCCGTGGCAGGGTAACCCCACACTTCTTCTCACCCTCTCTGGGCCTCTTCACCATCAACTCTCTCAACCCTCCTCCCAACCCCTTGCTTGTCACAGTGTGGGGTGACACCCCACGTGCATTTCCGCCTGGGAGGAGTTCCCAGGAAGCACACAGCTGGGCGCTCGGCCTCTCAGAGACCCGCACCGCTTCCCTCACTCCAGCCCCTGCGGTGCACCAGACACAGGACGGACACTGGGGGGGGGGGGGCTTCTGTGAGTCTGACAGACCCTCAGAGGCACAGCATGAGAGAGGAGAGTCCCCTCAGGGCGGGGGCCCATGGTAAAGGCAGGCTAACTGGCTCGTCCAAGGTTATTCCGCCCCAAAAGGTCCCAAACAGTTCCTGGGAGATGATCAAAGGGTGCGAGGCCCCAAGTTAGATCCTTGAGTACCAGGGGCAAGGCCAGGAACGGCCCCCCACGGCGAGATCTGAGCAGCCCCAGCATGGCACAGTCTTGCCTGACTGGGTCCCCATCTCTGCCTGAGAGGAACCCCAAAATTAGAAAAAACTAAAGCACACAAGAAGTATTCAAGGGGACTGGAGCAATAACACAGTGGGTAGGGCGTTCGTCTTGCATGAGGCCGACCCGGGTTCAGTTCCCAGCATCCTATAGGGTCTTCTGAGCACCGCCAGGAGTAATGCCTGAGTGCAGAGCCGGGAGTAACCCCTGTGCATCGCCAGGTGTAACCTCCCCCACCAAAAAAATTATTCAAAACAGGGTTTCTACACAGCTCAAGCCCTTAACCCTGGCGGGGGGCCTGAACACACAGTTCCAGGCCAGAAAGAGCAGGGGTGACGTTCTTGCTTTGTGTGCAGCTGACTCCAAAGCGATCCCAGCAACACACAGGTCTCCTCCCTGAGCACAGGGGCAGGAGTAAGTCCTGAGCACTGCCAGGTGTAGTCCAAAACCAATACAGAACAGAACTAGAGGTGGCTTTTGGGGATCAGGGAAGAGGAATTCTAATGAGAGGGAAACTAAGAGAGGCTCATCATCCTGAACCAAGGCTGGAGAAGGAGCATCAGTGGACGGAAGGGAGGGTAGGTGGATGAATGGATGAGAGGATGGGTGAGTGAGTGAGGGGATAGGTGTGTGGGTAGATGGATGGATGAATGGAGGAGAAAGGTGAGCGAGTAGGTGGATGGATGGATGGGTGGGTGGGTGGGTGGGTGGACAGAACGGATGGATGGGTGAATGGGTGGGTAGGTAGATGGATGGATGGATGGATGGATGGGTAAATGCATGGATGGATGGGTGGGTGGGTGAGTGGGTGGATAGATGGATGGGTAGATGGATGTCTGGGTGAATATGTGGATGGATGGATGGATGGATGGATGGATGGATAGATGGATGGATGGATAAATGGATGGATGGATGCACAGATGCATGGGTGGGTAGGTGGGTGGATGGATTGATGGGTGGATGGGTAGATAGGTGGGTGAGTGGGTGGATGAACGAATGCGTGGATGGACGGGTGGGTGGGTGAGTGGGTGGGTGGATGGATGATGGGTGGATGGGTGGGTGAATGGATGCCTGAGTGGATGGATGGTTGATGGGCAGGTGGGTGGGTGGATGGACAGATGAATGGGTGGGTGGGCGTTTGGATGGATGACACTAGTATCCTCTTTGAGCCGCTTCCCTGAAGGGCTCTCTTCGTGTTCTGTGCCCTTGGGAATAAGAAGGTAGTGGGTGGGGCCCACTCTTCCCTGGCCCCCCCTAAGGCATGCTGGGACCAGCAACCCCTGCAGGGCCTCCAAGGGAGAGCTGCCCACCTGGAGTCCAGCGCCGAGGGCTCGGCCCGGTGGCAGGTGATGAGTGTGGTGTGGTGCTTGGAGCCCTTGAAACGGTCCAGCTTGGCGGTCCAGAGGGTGGGCTGGGCCAGGCGGGCGGCCGTCACGTGCAGCCCCTTCTTCACCTTGATCCTGAGGAGGGGAAGACACAGGGTCCCAGGGGTCAAGGTGGGGGTGTGTGACCGGGTGCTGGGTGGGAGGGGCGGTTCGGGGGGCTCGGCTGGCACCCCCTCCCTGACATCCTGAGCCCTGGATCCCTGCAGACCACGGAGACCGCATCTCCCACTCAGAAACCACCCCCGACTCCCTATGGCCACAAGATCAAGTCTGAGCCTTGGGATGGCCGCCGGGGCTGGCCCAGTGTCCACGCCTCGCCCACACCACGGCTCCCACACGCGTGTCAGTGGCACTCACAGGGCTCAAGGCAATGCATGCCTCGAGGGCTCCTCCTGACAGCCCTCCTCTCCCCGCTGCTGCTTCGGGCGGCCCCGGCTCCAATCCCACCCCCTGGAGAAAGCTTTTCCTGCAACACCCCCCCCAACCACCACTGCCCCACCTCCTCCCCTCACCCAGGCCCCCGCAGCTCCACCCCCTCATCAGAACCCTGGGGTCTAATTCATGCCTCTCTGGCTCCCGCGCCTCCGCCTGGGGGGGGTCCCTCAGCGCCCAGTGGGGACTGGGCCGACCTGCTGCTCCAGGGTGAAGACCCGGGGTTGGGAAGCCGGAATGTCTAGGAAAGACCTAAAGAGGGCGCTCAGGAGCAGAGGGGGCAGAAGAGCAGGGGGCTGGGGCACCGCAGAGACAGCAGAGACACAGCCGGAGCCAGGGAGAAGGTGTTTGCCTGGAATGCAGCCCTCCTGGGTGCAATCCCTGTGTTCCCCTGAGCACCGCTAGGGGTCACTACTGAGCACAGAGCCCCTGAGCACGTGTGTGTGTGTGTGTGTGTGTGTGTGTGTGTGTGTGTTGTGTGTGTGTGTGTGTGTGTGTGTGTGTGTGTGTGTTATAGACAGAGACAGAGACAGGGAAAGGGAAGAGAGAGGGGGAGGGAAAGAGAGAGAGAGAGTGACAGGATAGAGACAGACAGAGAGACACAGAGACAGACAGAGAGAGAGACAGAAAGAGACCGAAAGAGACAGAGAGAGAGACCCTGCTGTGCAGATAGGGGGCTCTGTCCCGCCCAGGACCCCCTGGCCTGGGTGGTCACCTGGAGAACACGCAGGTGAGCGTGCAGGACGCCACTCCCCCGTCCCAGGCAGGAGAAATGAGCCCCAGCCCAGGGCCCCCCAATCCCGCACCCTAAATCCTTTGCCGCCTCCCTTCCCGAAGCCGCCTCCATGTCCAGAGCAGAGGGCGGCCTTAGCCCCGCTGGACCAAGGAGTCTGGAGGGCCCAGGGGACTGGGACAGGAGGATGCTTCCTACTCCTGACTCCTCTGAGGGCTGTGCCAGGGCAGTACCTGCTGGACCACATGCAAAGGTCAAGGGAGCCAGGAGGGAGACCCAGGAGGGGTCGTGGCTGGGGGGAGGGGGAGAGCGCGGGGTGGGGTGGGGGGGCCGGGCTGGTGCTCACCGCAGGCTCAGCGGGCTGGCGGTGAAGTTGGACCGGAGCAGCACGGTGGCACTGAAAGGCTGGCCGGGCCGCACAGGCCCATCGGGCACCCGGAGTGTCACCGCGTCATCCAGGGGCACCTCCTGGTGCTGCGGGGGCGCGGCCGGGCGCAGCTCCACCCCGCCGATGGGGAGGGCTTGGTCCCTGGGGTCCATGTCCACGCCGGGGCCGCAGCCAACGGGGCCCTCGGCGGCCGGTTCCAGGGTGTAGGCCAGCTGGGCGCGGGCGGCAGGGGCGGCCGGGGGGAACCAGTGGGCGGGGAGTGCCAGCTCCACCACGCAGGCGCCCAGGGATGGCTGTGGAGACACGAAGGCCCAGGGTCAGGGGGTTCCCGCCCTGGGGAAGGTTCTGGAAGGGAGTGAGCAAGACAACCGTGCCTGCCAGCGTGGACGAAGGCTCAGTGTCCCTGGGCTGTGCCTGGTGCTGTCCCCATGCAAGAATAGTGCCACTGGGGCCGGAGCGATTGCACAGTGGGGAGGGCATTTGCCTTGCATGCGGCCGACCCAGGTTCGATTCCCAGCATCCCATAGGGTCCCCTGAGCACGGCCAGGGGTAATTCCTGAGTGCAGAGCCAGGAGTAACCCCTGAGCATCGCTAGGTGTGATCCAAAGAAAAGAATAGTGCCACCGTGGCGTCACGCTACCAAAATACTAACACTCGGGCCGACAGAGAGTGCCACAGGTTGAGGCGTCGGCTGTGCAAGTGGCTGATCTCAGTTCACTCCCCGGCACCCTAAGCGCCCCCCACCCCACCTCCCCAGCACGGCCAGAAGCAGCCCGGGAGAGCCCCCGAGCACCCCTATGGGAGCTCCAGGAACCATCGGCAGATCCTTGACCCTCCATCCTGGGTGGTGGCCAGGCTTCCCGAGTACCACTTGGGAAGTCCTCATGCCCGCCCCCTCCGAAAATAAAATTAAAAAAGCAAAATGTTGGCACCCGCGGAGCGACTCTTCTGGGCCAGGCTGTGCCCAGGGCTCTCCTTGCAGATACCCTGGCCCTTTCTTTCACCTCCTCCAGGGTGCGATTGCTATGCTCCCATTTTACAGCCGAGAAGACCAAGACTCAGAGAGATCACGTGGTGCAAGGGCCCGGGCCCACCCTCAGGGGCCCCAGGAAAGCCAGCAGAGCAGGGACAGAGCCAGGCGTCCCCCCCAACCCTCCCGCAAGCGGGAAGTCCCGTCCCCCTGACCCCAGGATCCACCCCCTTCTAGCGGGGCGCGGCCGGGCTCACCTGGAAGCGGCAGGCGCGGTTCACGGTGCCCATGGGGTGTGTGGCGTGGAGCCGGGCGCAGGGCAGGCTGCCGGGCCCAGGCGGCCAGTCCTGCCCTTTGAGGTGGAACAGGACGCGGGCGTGGGGCTCGGCGGGGGTCACGGCCGCCTCCACAGACACGGCCCGCACGTCCCAGGGCACGGGCCGCTGGTGGGGCTCAGTGGCCTGAGGAGGAACCACCTGCAGGGAGAGGGGAGACATCAGCCTTGGCAGGCGCGGGGCACGCCGGGAGGCCTGTGCACACAGGGTGCCACCCGCAGGGTAGTCCGTCTGGGTCTCAGTTTCCCGCTCTGGGAAATGGGCCACAGTGCGCGGGCAGAGAAAGGTCCCCAAGCCCCATGTGGCAGGCAGACCTAGGTGTGGGGTCCCCCAGGTGACCTCCCCACCTCCCACCCCCCGCCCCCGGCGCCCCGGGTCCCTGGCCCGGCCGCTCACCTGCTGAGTAGCGAAGGGCGGGTAGGAAGCTCGGAGCAGCGGCTGGGCGCGGGGCCAGGGCTGGAGCAGCAGGAAGGTCTCGGACCGGGAGCCCAGGGAGGAGTTGGCCGGCGGGTACTGGCCCACCTGCTGGACGCGGAAGTGCTCGGGGGCATCCAGGAGTTCCAGGGCCGCGGGCAGATAGATGGGGTCCGGGGGGTCCGGCTCACAGCCCACTGGAGGGGAGAGAGGGGGGCGGCGGGGAGGGGCGGCTGCAGTGCTGGAGGGGCGAGCAGGCGACGGACAAAGACCCTTCCCCCAGGAAACGGGGGTGTGGGGGGGGCTTCCCCTACTTCACGGGTGCGGGGACCCCGGTGCCTCCCGGGCCTGCCGCATGACTGGGCCGGGACTTGGTGCGTAAGTCCCCGAATCAGGCCCGGCCACTGCCTCCTCCTGCTGGGACCCCCCTCGCCCCCCTCCTCTGGGCTCCCCTCCCCCACTTCCACCCACCTCCTGGCCTCCGCCATTCGTGGGGTTCAGCCCCCGAGCTGGTGGAGCCAGGGGAGCTGAGCAGCGGCAGAGGCCCCTCCCCTGCCTCCGGGCACCCCCCCCCAACACCGCAGAGCCCTCCCACTGCCCCCAAACTTGTTTCCCTTTTTCCTGGGCACCAGGTGCATGAGGGGGGCCGGAGGGGGCACCAACCCAGGGCAAGTGTCAACTCGGCAAGCACTGAAGGGTCAAGGGCCACTAAGGCCTTATTGGCTTTATATCAGCTATGAGTTGGCTATTAAGAAAAGTGATCATTTCGGGGGCTGGAGCGATAGCACAGCGGGGAGGGCGTTTGCCTTGCACGCGGCCGACCCGGGTTTGATTCCCAGCATCCCATAGGGTCCCCTGAGCACCGCCAGGGGTAATTCCTGAGTGCATGAGCCAGGAGTAACCCCTGAGCATCGCCGGGTGTGACCCAAAAACAAAAACAAAAACAAAGTGATAATTCGGGGGTGGAGAGAGAGAGAGAGAGAGAGCGAGAGAGAGAGAGAGAGAGAGAGAGAGAGAGAGAGAGAGAGAGAGAGAGAGAGAGAGAGAGAGAGAGAGAGAGAGAGAGAGCAAGCAGGGTGTGTGACCCCCAGCCCCGAGCGAGCCAGGAATAAACCCTGAGCACCATCAGGTGTGACCCAGAAACACACAGTGATAATTAAATGGGGGGGGGGGGGGTTGCTCTGCTTAAACTATTTTATACGCTGGTTAACCCTTTCCATTTTAGTAATAAAAAAAATAAAGAGGGGCTGGAATGATAGCACAGCAGGTAGGGCGTTTGCCTTGCACGCGGCAGACCCAGGTTCGAATCCCAGCATCCCATAGGGTCCCCCGAGCACCACCAGGAGTAATTCCTGAGTGCATAGCCAGGAGTAACCCCTGTGCATCGCCGGGTGTGACCCAAAAACCAAAAAAAAAAAAAGAATGCATTTCCACTACTGTAACTCCCCTTCGATGGATGGAAAAAATTGGGGCTGAGAGGAAAAAGTGCTTTTTGCCATCTCAGAGCTCAAGATGCGGTAGGGCAAGCGCCACTGCCCTCCCTGCCCTCTGCGTCCCCCCCAGCCCCCCCCCACCCCAAGCAGCAGGGGGCAGGCAGACATCACTCCTTATCAGGGACTCCCCTTCCCTGCCTGCTGGCAGAGCCCTCCTCCTCCTCCTCCTCCTCCTTCAGGGTAGGGAATGAATGCTGCCTCCTTCAGAAAGCCCTCCTTGATTGCCTGCCCGCCACAGGTTCCCCCTGACTTTGACACCCCTGGCCCCCCACTGCTCTGAAACAGAGACAGCCTTTCCAGAGCCTTCTCCGTGGGGGCCTGTTTTCCTCCTGGCCGCGCAGGGCTCCAGGACGCCTGGGTTTAAACCTGTCACCTGTGGAATACGGCTGGGGACGGGTGGGGGCGGATGTCAGGAGGGGGTGGCGGCTGCCGCCTAATGGATGTGCCGAGGCTTCCCTCCTCTCTCTCCCCCCGCCAGGGGTTATTACAGGCTGCGGCGTGGGGGTCCCCGGGGGTAGGGGAGCAGGTGGTTGAAAGCAGCCCGGGAGCCAGCTCCGCCCCCGCCCCCCACTGCCTGGGGCACTCGAGGGTTTCCACCTCCTCCAAGACCCGCCCCGCCCGCCCGGGAGCGGGAGCCTGAGTCGAGCCCCGGGGTCAAGTCCCGCATCCCCCCCCCCCAGCTCAACAGGTGGGTGAGCGGCGCCGGGGGCGGCCGCCGGCTCCGACCTGCATCAGGACCAGACGCCCCGGGACGCGCCGCGCAGAGATGCCCCCATCACCCGGGGCCCGGGGCGGGGTGAGGTGGGGTGGGCGGGGTGTGGAGGCGACGTCCGTGTCCCCCACCCACCTCCTCCGCGGGACCCAGTCCCCACGGCGGTCACAGCCCCTGCCTGCCCCGGGCAGTGGTGGGACCGTCGCCCCGAGGAGCCCGGGACGGGACCGGGCGGGCGCCCCTTCCCCGGCCGGCGGGGGGTCCCCGTGCGCGCTCAGGGAGCCGGGGGTGGAGGGGGGGCGGGTAAGGCCCCCGAGAGAGAGAGAGAGTCTCGGGTCCGGGCCCCCGGGGCTGGCCGGCGGCTCGGACGCCCGGACGCGCGGCGCTGGGCGGGCGCAGCGAGTGGACAGCCGGCCCGGACGCACGCGCTGGCTGCGGGAGGGCAGCTGGCGGGGGGCGCGGGGGGCGCGTGGGGGTCCACGCGCCGGTCCCGGGTTCGGCCAGGCGCGGCCCGACGGGGCCAGCGAGGGACGCCCGAGGGACCCCGCGCGCCGGGGCGGCCGGACCCCCCGCGCCGCGGGGCGACCCTGCGGGGCTCGACTCCCCCAGCTCCCCGGGCAACCCCCCCCCGCACCCCGCCCCCCGGCGCGCCCCCCAACCCCGCTGACCTCTCCCGACGTCCAGGGCCAGGGTCAGCAGCTGCAGCAGCAGCAGGCGGAGCGCGGCGCCAACCGGCCCCCGGGCGGCCGCGCGCCCCGCCGTGCGTCCGCACATGGTGGCGGCGGAAGGCGCGCTGCGGGCTGCGGGCGGCCCGGGCCCCCGCTGCCCTGCGCCCCAGTGCCCGCTGCCCGCTGCCCTGCGGCCGCCCCGCCGCGGCGGTGCCCAGACAATGGAGCGGGAGCCCCGGCCCGGCCCGGCGCGGGGGAGGCAGGGGCGCCGCGCGCGCCGCCCGCCGGGTCCTAGTGCCCCGCAGCTCCCGCCCCGGCGCGCGCCGCGACCCAGAGGGCACCCGGGATTGGGGGAGGCGGGAGGGGTCGGGAGGGGAGTGTCTCCCCGCCACCCCCGCCTCGGAAGCAACGTGGGAGCCACGCCCTCCAGCCTCACGGGCTCGCAGGGCTGGCCTCGGGCATCGGAGTCAGAGCCACAGTCCTGGGACCCCCGAGCAACAAGGCTGGGCTGGCCGAAAGGGGCAGAGAGAGGGGGCAGCCCGGGGCCGGGCGCTGGAGGAAGGGCTCTGAGGCTGGCAGCTCGGGTTTCTGCTCCAGCTCGGGCCGGGGCGCTAGGAAAGGCTGGGAGAGGGCCTGGCGGGCAGGTGGGGGCTCCCTGCACAGCCCTGGCAGCAATGTGTGGAGGGGCCCGACTGCACGTGGCTGTACCCTGGGCTGCTTCCAAAGGACCCCCTCACCCGACCCAAGCAGAGGGCAGAGCCGGTGGGGGGTGGGGGGGAGGGCAGGCAGGGCAGGAAGTAGGCCACCAGAGGGAGGCCAGCCTTGGGCAGTTCCAGAGCTGGGTGGGCTTACCCCACCCCCAGCCCAAGGCCGCTGTGGTCAGTCCCCTGTGGTCAGTCCCTGCGGGTTCTGGGACAATGTGGGGGAGAGGATCTATGCCTTCTTCACCCTTCCTGCCCCTGGGGGAAAGTGCCTGGTATGAGCAGGTCTTGGGGCTGCCCCCCCCTGCCCTGGGGGTGGGGGGAGAGAGAGGGAAGGGACTTGCACTTATCTGTGTGTGGGGGGGGGGAGAATCAAAGCGACCCACTCTCAGCGCAGGCACCCTTCACACAGACGAGACGAGGCCGTAAAATAGCGTGCACTTTATTGGAAACCAAACCAAGCGCAGATAAAAATATATATCGCGGCGGCTGTGAGTCCACATCAAACCTGAAGGGGCAGGCTGGGCCTGGATTCATGCTTCACCTCGGGGTGAAGGGCAGACGCGGTCGCGCCCCACACACACGCGTGGGCACAGCCAAGCGGGCTGGGGCAGGCACACAGGCCCCTCCTCGGTGCGGGGAGGGGGGGGTGGCCTTGATTGGCAGCTCCGAGGGGGACGGAGGCAGTGGGGGCCCCGTGGAGCAGCGCCACTGGGAGACCCCTTCCTCTGGAGCCCCCCTGGGGGCCTGGGGGGGTGCCTGATGGCCACCGTCGTGGGGGGGGGTGGCGTCTCTCCCTGTTTCGAGCAGCCGCAGCCGCATACAGTACGGGCGGGCAGCGGGCCCGGGATGCTTAAGGCACTTGTAACAGGCTCTAGTGTGGACGTCCCGGCCAGGCCCAGGAATCGCCCTCCCCTGGCCCCCACCATCGGGAGGAGGGGGACCCCCACCGCCGCCACCGAGGAAGCGGGAGGGGGTCGGGGGGGGCGCCACCTGGCAGACGCACACAGTGCTTGGCAAAGGAGAAGCTAGAAGCTGGGGGAGTGAGAGCGTCCCCGAGGAAGGCAAGGCAGCAGCGGAGAGGGGGCCGCTGAGGGTCCCGGAAGAGGAGGAGGAGGACGAGGAGGAGGAGGAGCGGGGCTGGACGAAGGGTTAAGAGCACCAGCCCAGGACAGAGAACCTCGGACCCCGGGGCTCCGAGGCGGCCGAGCAAGGGCCACCCACGGGGGCTTCTTCTCGCTCAGCCCAGCGGGCGGGGGGTCTGGTGCAAAGGTGCAGGCCGGGCCAGGCACGGGGCGCGGGCCCCCGGAAGCAGCGGGGCTCTTTGGTGAGGACGGACGCGGGCGGTGCGGCGGCCCCGACGGGGCTCACTCCTCCTCGGCACCCCGGGGCCCCTTGGCCGCCCGCCGCTGCCGCCAGCGCAGCTCCTCCACCTGGCGCTCCAGCCCCCGCACCTTGGCCTCCAGCTGCGGCCCTGCGGCCCGGCTGCCCGCCAGGCGGCTCAGCAGGGCGTAGAGGGTGAGCAGGGCCAGGAGCAGCAGGGCCCGAGTGGACGGGTCCGGCACGGAGCGCACCAGGGCCACGAAGGCGGCCAGGAAGAGGACGAGCTTCAGGCCCCAGAGGATGCGGCCCAGCAGGGCCAAGGCCAGGCCGAGGAGCAGGGACAGGAGCCAGTAGGCCACCAGGGCCCCCGCGCCCCACAGCAGGAAGGTCTGCACCTGCGCGGGGCTGAGCTTCAGGTCCTCGGTCAGGCGGTCTCCTGCGGGGGGGCGAGAGCCAAAGAGTCAATGACAACGTGGGGGAAACGGGGCAGGGGGGGCCGCCCCGCGCCCTGGCAAGGCAGCGCCAGACACAGGCGAGGCCAGACACAGGCTCTGGCACCGTCCCGGGAGGAAGGTCTGTGAGCTGCGGGCGGGGGGCGGGCAGGGGCCTGGGGGGGAGCCTGAACCTGGGAAAGGCGGCCCCCACCGCTGGGGAGGGGCGGGCGGAGCCCCCACCCCCACCAAACCCGAACCGCGTCTCTCCCCAGCACTCACCGTCCAGCCCCAGGGCATTCAGCAGCTGCGCAGAGATCCCCGACAGGGCGAAGAAGGCCACCGAGATGGCCGAGGAGATGGCCCACAGCACCTGCGTCAGCGTCTGCAGCGGGGAGAGGGCGCGAGAGGAGAACACAGTTCCTGACATGGGCCGCCTGCCCCTTCCTGGCCCCGGGGGGACACAGGGCCACCCGAACTGGAACCGGGATGGCTGGGTCCTAACTCGGCCCGTCTGCTAGGATGTCTGGGGAGTGATGACAGTGAAAAAAGGAATGCTCGGGAGATCAAATCTCTGTAGGAGTCACCCTGAAGTAATCCTCTGTGTGCGTGTGTGTGTGTGTGTGTGTGTGTGTGTGAGAGAGAGAGAGAGAGAGAGAGAGAGAGACAGACAGACAGACAGACAGACATGAGGTAGAGCTCAAATCCCAGAGTCTGTGTGTGTGTGAGAGAGACAGAGAGAGACAGAGACAGAAAGACAGAGAGCTCAAATCCCAGAGTCCGTGTGTGTGTGTGTGTGTGTGTGTGAGAGAGAGAGAGAGAGAGACAGACAGACAGACAGACCAACAGACATGAGATAGAGCTCAAATCCCAGAGTCTGTGTGTGTGTGAGAGAGACAGAGACAGAAAGACAGAGAGCTCAAATCCCAGAGTCCATATGTGCGTGCGTGTGTGTGTATGTGTGTGTGTGTGTGCGCGCGCGCGCGCGAGACAGAGAGAGAGAGAGAGAGAGAGAGAGAGAGAGAGAGAGAGAGAGTCTGTTCATGAGAGAGATCTCAAATCTAGAGTCAGTGTGTGTGTGTGTATGTGTAAGAGAGACAGACAGACAGACAGACAGACATGAGAGACAGAAAGCTCAAATCCCAGAGTCTCTGTGTGTATGTGAGAGAGTGTTCATGAGAGAGATCTTAAATCTGGAGTCAGTGTGTGTGTGCGTGTGTGTGTGTGTGTGCGCGCGCGCGCACGTGTGTCTCTGTGTGCATGTGTCTCTGTGTGCATATGTCTCTGTGTGTCTCTGCATGTCTCTGTGTGCATGTGTCTCTGTGTGCATGTGTCTCTGTGTGTCTCTGTGTGCCTGTGTCTCTGTGTGCATATGTCTCTGTGTGTGTCTCTGTGTGTGTCTCTGTGTGCATGTGTCTCTGTGTGCATGTGTCTCTGTGTGTCTCTGTGTGCCTGTGTCTCTGTGTGCGTGTGTCTCTGGTGTGTCTCTCTGTGTGTGGACTGGAGTCCCCTCCTAGCCGGCGGGCAGTAAGCAGGAGCGGGAAGGAACTGCAGACTGAATCAGTGTGCCTGGCTCCGGGGTTGGGAAAGAAATCCTCGTGGCCCCATCCAGCCTTTGATGGCTCCAGGTCAGCACCCCGCCCCCCCGCCCCCCAGGGGACGGGACGATTCCAGGCTTTCCCCCTCGGCCAGTGGGGCCTGTGGGTCAGAGGGAGCCTGAAGGCAGGCCCTGTCCTCACCCAGTTGGATGGGTTTCGGCAGGTGGCTCCGCTCCCGGCTTCCCCGACAAGCAAGGGCAGGAAAGGGAAAGCGGGTGTGGCCGCCGCCTGGGGCGGGCGCGGGCGCCGAGCACCAGGGGGCGCTATTACCCGCTTCCCTGGGGGAGACCCGGGGCCCGAGGCCAGGGATGCAGGATCCAGAGGGCAGAGGCGGGGTGAGGAGCAGGGTGCCCAGGAGGGCACTCGCCGGCCTGGGCCTCATCCCTGAGTACAGAGCCAGGAGTAGCTGCCCGAAGAGAACAGGGTGCCGGGCCCGGGGCGCTTACCTCGGACACCAGGTGCATGGTCTCGGGCCCCACCCAGTCATCCAGCGTGCCCCGCACGGAGCGGCCCATCTGGCTCAGGACGTCCACGGGGACGTCCCTCTTGCGCTGGCCCATGGGGGGCGGGAAGTCCTGGTGGGACTGGGCCGACGCCGCGTGCAGGGAGAGGAGCGCCAGGAGGCCCAGCGCCGCCACCACTCTGAGGAGTCTCCTGGCCCACGGCGACACGCTGCCTGTGCCCAGCATGGCTGCGTCTGTGTCTGCGGGGGAGAGGCAGGGGTGAGCCCGCCAGGCCACGCCAGAACCCGGCGCCGCTCCCACGCGCCCGAACCCGCCCCTGGTAGCTGAGAAAGGCAGCACTGGGGCTTTCTTTTTTTTTAGTTCTTTTTTTTTTTGGGGGGGAGTGGGTGTCCCTCCCCCAGGGGTGCTGGGAGCCACTGGGGTCACATCCTGCAGTGCTCAGAAGGCCACGGGGTACCCAGAGATGCAAGCTCAGGCGCTGCGTGGGTCAGGCACGGGCACCTGCCCTTCGAGTGAGCTCCCAGGCCCCAGAACTGGGATTTTCACCCCCCCTAATGGGCAAAGCATCTGGGCTACATGGGTTACATGGCTACATTCTTCACCACCAGCATATTAGTTGCCGCTGGAGATCGCTCTAGGGCTTCTTCCAGTTCTAAAGCCCAAGACACACACACACACACACACACACACACACACACACACACACACACAGCAATAGTACAGCCATAGGGTATTCGCTTCACATGCAGCTGACCCGAGTTCAATCTCCGGCATCCCATATGGTCCGCCAAGCACCACCAGGAGTAATTCCTGAGTGCAGTAACCACTGAGCATCGCTAGGTATGACCCAAAAAGAGCAATAAATAAAAAATAAACAAATAAATAAATAAATAAAACCCAAGGCCTGTCTTTGTCTTAGGTATTACAGGCATTGAAGAAAAAAAAAAAAGGTCTAATCCACCCACAACTTAAGATAAGCTGAGATAGTGAAAAAGGAAGTCTCACCCACCAGGAGAGCTGGCAGGAATACCGCCTGGTTCAACCCCTTTAGAAAACAGCATGCAGGTTTCTCAGGCTAGTAAAGACAGTTATCATATGATCCCGCAATCGCAGTTCTTGGTAAGTACTCCCAGGACACAAAGGCATTCATTCAAAAGACACATGCACACCACCATTCATTGCAGAACTCGGCATAACAGCTGGAACCAGGAATCAGTCGGAGTGCCCAGGAACAGATGACCGGGTAATGAAAGAACGGTACGGATATGCACAGTGGAATACTATGCAGCTGTGAGGATGGATGGAATCCCGCATCTTGCTGCAAATTGGACGGAACTGGGAAGTCTTCGTGTTATGTGAAGTGAGTCAGAAGAACACAAATACTCGATGACCTCATTTATCTGCAGTCTATAGAATAACTGGAAGTGGGAGCACATCAAAGTGGGGCATGCCCAGACCACCCTTGGCCCTTGAATGAGGACAAGGAAAGAAAGAAACTGAGGGCAGTTATCCGGGGTAAGGCTCAGGGACGTCCAGCACAGAGGCGTCTCTATCTAAACTACAGAGCCAACCTGACTGTTAAATACAAACCCCAAGCTACAAACATCAACTGTAAAAATATGCCAGCAAGGAGGTAGATTTGGGTAAAGGGCGGGAAACTGGGAGGGGGCGGGAGACACACACATACACACACACACACACACACACACACACACACACACACACACACACACACACACACACACACACACACACACACTGGCGGGGCAACTGATACTGGAACACTGTAGGCCTGAAACCCATCTCGGTCTGTAAATCAGTAAAAGCCGAGATAAGAATAAGAGCAAACCAAAACCAAGAAGGAAAAAAAAAACCCACTGAAAAATAGCGCGGCCGCCAGAGAGCCGCCCAGAGGCCGCGGTGCCTTCTGCCGACGCTGGCGCAGGAGCCGCTCAAACCCCCGGCACCACATATGGTCCCCTGCACACGGAGCCAGGAGACAGCCCTGGGCATATAGCTGGCTGTGACTCAACACCCCCGCCCCCCCACTGGTCTACTTTTCCAGTGTACAATGATGTCACTTACATGCTCAAATAAGAACCTAAGTGACAAACACACCAAAAAAAAAAAAAGAGGAAGAAAAAGACAAGAAGAAGAAGAAGAAGTGGAGCGAAGGACACAGCTCCCAGGGATGGGGAGCCTGTTTCCCAGGGGGGGGTCCCAGGCTCCGCCCCTGGCGACCCTCGGTCTGCCCAGCACTACTGAGCCAGCAGGAGCCCTGGAGCCACGCGGGGTGTGGCCCCCAGACAAAGGAGAAAAGAACCTGAGCACGCACACATGCCATCTGCTCTAGGGGAGGTGGTACCCAGGGGCCCGGCCCGCCACCCGCTCCCGGTGCAGATGGGCAGGAACTGCCAGACTGAGAAGTTAAACATTTGCCCAAGGTCACGGGGCCAAGCAGCAGGCCAAGGTCTGACCCCAAGCTTCTGCCTCCGAGTTGCATATTCGGGCACAAAGGGATTAACGACAGTGACCAGAGACACGACCGTGGTGCTCGTGGCAGTCACCCGCCCAGCGCTCCTGCCTTGTGCCTGGGGCTCGAGTGTGGGGCCGCGGCTCGGACCCAGACAAGATGCCCAAAGTGGCTCCACTGTGCAAAAGTGAGAGCCACGGACCCAGAATGACCTCAACCCCCCGGCCCCCCGTGCCCACCCAGAGTTAAAACATGACCTGTTAGGAAAGAGAGTGGAATTCATAAAACCAGAGCTCATTTGGGGGTTTGGTTTTGTTGGCTGGGGGGGGCATGCCAGGGCCGTGGTCAGGGATTACTCCTGGCTGGCTCCGGGGACCATACAAGGTGCTGGGGCTCGAACCCGGTTCAGCTGCATGCAAGGCGAGTGCCCTCCCAGCTGTATTCGGCTGATTTTATCGGGCAGGGACTATTATTATTCCCCATTTGGCTGACGAAGGAAATATGAAAAACCAGCACAGAAACCAGGATGGGAACCCAGATGTGTCGGCTATCTCGCCCGCCCCCCCGCCAGTATCGCTTCCTTGTGAAGTCTCGGGGGTGATTTAGAAAGTCACACGGTGCGGTACGCGTGAGCCCAAACATGCCTGGCATCTACCATCACCACCTCCAGGGATGGTGAGGACAAAAATCCACCAAGCCATTTTGAACTCCGATCCCGCCGGGGCCCCACGATGCCACCGGCAAGAACCAAGCAGCAAGCACTGGCCCGTCGGAGCAGGCTGGAATGAGGCCAGAACTGCGGATTGGACTCCCGCTGCTACTTGCCGCCACGCTCAAGGCGCGGCAACCCCGCACCGGCAAACTCCCCGTTGCTCTGTTGCTCTGCCCAGCTCAGCCGCGAGCCTGTAGCTCCGGGGAGTTTCCACGACGCACGCAGCCCCGATGATCAGAGACTGAGCCAGGCCCTGAAGTAGCAGCAGCAGCAGAGATGGGGCCGTTGTTTGAAGTCTTGGCGGTTCCCAGGGCATCCAGGGAGCTGGCCGGAGAGGGCACCACCGGGCCGGAGCAGAGAAAATCGCTCCCTTCCTTGGCTCCGCGGGAAGACTCGGGGTCCCGAGAAAAGAATCAGGAGGACTGCACAGTCTGGCCCAGACACAGGTGTCTGGAGTCCCACGGGAGGCGGGGAGGCTCGAGCGGGGGTTGCAAAAGCTCTTGAGGCGAGACCCCGGGCTGGGAGGCCTGCGACTCTTTTGGCACAAATGGAGAAGCAGATGGTTCCTGCCTGCCAGTGGCTGTTTGCTGAGGAAAGCACGGGTCAGTTCCTGAGCGAAGTGGGTCAAGGTCCGTGCTGGGGGGAGGGCAGGAGGGAAGGGGAGCACCCCTTAAGGAACAGGGCTGCCATCCCGGGCGGGATCCTCTGTCCCGGGACCTCCACCAGGCAGGCTCAGATGTCGCCTCGTCCTCTGCAGAAGGTCAGCGTGACGTGCGCTGCCCCCCCCTCCGTCCCCCAGGGCCGCCTGCTGCCTTCCCAGGCCCAGCCTAGACTCGGAAGCGGTCAGCTGCCCCCCGTCAAAGGCAGCTTGGGGACCTTGAAATAAACCCTCCAGGGGCAAGGTGGCTCCGTGCTGCCCGCTGACCTGACGTGCACCAGAAACGAAGCCAGCCTGCCTCTGCCGGCTCTCCGCAGACCCGTCGGCCTCTTCAAGTTCTGTTCTGTTCTTTCCTTTTCCTTTCCTTTCTTCCCTTCCTTCCGTCCTTTCTTTTTCGGTGTTTGGGTCACACCCCGCGGTGCTCAGGACGGACTCCTGGCTCTGTCTGCAGTCAGGAATCCCTTCCGACGGGCTCCGGGGACCATGTGAGGTGCCAGAGATCAAACCCAGCAGGCCAGCCTCGGGCGAGGCAAGCGCCCTACCCCGCTGCCCCTTCGCGCGCTTTCCTCGGACAGCACGCGCTCTCTTTCCTGCCAGGTCAAGCCGAGGCAGCAAGAATCTGAGCTGGTGCCACCGCGCCTCCTCGCTTGGGCCCGATCACCTGCTTTTATCCAGAGAACTGGCACTAATCGGGAGCCCATGCCAACACTGGCTCTCACCTCCTGCCTTGGCTGGCCTTCCAAAATCCCACGGGGGGCACTGCCACCTCCTCCAATTGGCTGGCCGCTTCACCCGCTCCCTGAACTCTTGCATCCATCTTCTTTTTTTTAAAATTTTTTTTTTTAATTTTATAAAGTAGTTCACGATTCCTCCACCCCTCTTGGAGAGCCCGGCAAGCTACTGAGAGTATCGAGCCCACGCGGCAGAGCCTGGCAAGCTACCCACGTGTATTGGATATGCCAAAAACAGTAACAATAAGTCTCTCAATGAGACGTTACTGGTGCCCGCTCGAACAAATCGATGAGCAACGGGATGACAGTGATAGTGATTGAAATAAGTTCACAACACTTGATTACATTTAATATTCACACCCATCCCACCACACGACACCTTCCCACCACCATATTTCAGGCGTTTCCATCCCGAACCCCAATCTGCCCCAAAGCAAACCAAAATAATATAGCACAGTGGGTAGGGTGTGTTGCCTTGCATGAACCAGGCCAACCTGGTTCGATTCCTCCGTCCCTCTCGGAGAGCCCGGCAAGCTACCAAGTATCCCACCCGCACGCACAGCCTGGCAAGCTCCCCATGGCACATTTGATATGCCAAAACCAGTAACAACAAGTCTCACGATGGAGACGTTACTGGTGCCCGCTCAAACAAATTGATGAGCAACAGGACGACAGTGCTACGGTACTGTTTGTTATGAAAAACCACTGAAAATGCTACAAGCAAGCATCCTTAGAGGAAAGAGTGTGAAGACTGTTGTTGGGCTTAATGGTCCCTGGGTGAAATGCAACAATGTGCATCCACCTTTTTAGGCTGTAGCCTGGAAGACTTCTTCCTGAGAAACATCTGACTTAGACCCAAGGAACATTCAAGGTCCCACAGGAGCGCTGGGACTTGCCTCGCCAAGCCTGGATGGAAACCTCACATCACCTACCTCACCCTCACCCGGCCTCGGGAAGCCCCGATCTCTGCCCTCCGGGAGCCTAGAGTTCTGCTAAGTATCCCCAGCGGCCACAGTGGGAGGACACCCGGGTGCCCGGCAGAGGACCCGGGCACCCAGGGATGACACCGCTTCCAGATCGCGGCGCTGGACCAAGAGGTGCCAGGCGGGGCCGAATGCTGGCCAGAGACCTATCCCTTGGTGGGGCCACGGGAACCGGGCAGAGCGGGGGCAAGGCTGGGCCGCGTGCACTCCGGGGCCCGGGAAAGCACAATGTGTTTATCTGCAGGAGCGAGAAGGGTGGGGCGGTCCGAGCGGCCGGGCCCAGCCAGCGGCCCTCCTCCTGCCCTCGGCTTCCTTTCGCCTATGAATCACTACTTGGTGGGCGGGGCGCTGGCAGCGCGCCCTCCGCAGGACCAGATTTCCCCTGCAACGCTCCCGGTGGCTGCCCCTGCCGGGGGTCCTTCTCAGCCGCCGCGACCTCGACTGGCAGCCCCCACCCTTCCGTCCAACTGAAGGGGTCCACCTGTCCAGGCGGGTTCTGGAAGGGCGCTCGTGGATGTCGGATGCAGAGCCAGACAGCGGCCACAAACCACCGCCGCGAGCACGGGCAGGGAGCCCCACACCCCTCCTCCCCCACCCACGCCCTCCAAAGTGCGGCAGCGCCTACAAAGCACCCCAGCCAGCCAAGCTCCGAGGGGTCGGTTCCATCCCATCGGAGGAGCTCCTGCAGGACCCCGACCCAGGCTTGAGGGGTGAAGCGATGCGCAAGGGGCCAGCTGCCGCCAAGAACTTTGCAAACGGGGCAAACGTGCACAGGAGCGTCGCGGGACCCCTGCCACGGATATCCACCCCCAGGACTTGGAGGCACGACCTAACCGCTCCCGCATCTTCTCCTACTGACTTCGGGCGCCTCCGTCAAGACTCTGCACCTCACCGTCCTGGGAACAGAGAACGCCCAGCGCGGAACAATGACTAACCCCGATGCTGCTGTTAAGGGACCGCAGGAGGCCCGCCAGGAAGCCCGCGGAGTTAGGATGAAGGGCGGGGGAGTGGCGGGGGGGAGCGCTTAGTTTAACGGTGCCCCTCCACTCCGCAGTCCCAAGCACAGCTGCGTGCACCAGAAGCTCCTGGACCCGGGGAGCTGCCCTGAATCAGCAGCGTTCTGGCATTTGGGGGCGGCCTCTGCTTAAGCCCCTGACAGCTGCTGCCCGGCAAGTATGCACGGGCAGGGCGCCGGGCAAAGGGGCAGCTCCCTGGGCGCAGCCACCCCGAGACCGGGTGTCAGCCGCAAGTGCTATTTCGAACACCGGGTCCGCTGCCAACTGTGCTGCTGGGTGGCGTCGCTGGCAGGGGATGCGTCTAAGCCTAGAAGTTGGGGTACCCCGAAGAGCTCCGAGGGGCGCGCAGGAGTGGCACGGGAGAAGGGGGACTGGGAGGTGGAGGTCAGGGGCTGAGGCTCGGCGCGTGCCCTGTCCGCGAGCCTCTGCCGGACCTCCCCACGGCGCTCCGAACTCTTCTCCCCGGAAACACGAGGCTTCCCGTTACCTAGGAGCGACGCCCCCTGTTGCATAGCAACGAGAATCCCGGTCCCCCGAGTTGCTTCGCCCGCCGCGCGACGTCGGACCCCCCTCCCCGGCCGTGCCCGCCAGGCCCCGGAGCCCGCACGCTGCCCCCGCCTGCAGCGACTGCCGCCCCCCGCGCCCCCGGACGCTGTGCCCCCGCCTGCTCTGGGCCCGCACTCACCGGGCTCCGGCCACTGCTAGCCTTCACGTGCCACTCCGCTAAAACGCGCCACCAAACCCGCGCCTGCAACTCCCGGGCGTTGGTTTCGTGTCTGCGCACGCGCAGGGCGGGCTGAGCCCAGGCCCGGGAGGTCTCGCCGACGGCCCGCGCGCCGTGCCGTGAGCGCATGCGCACTTCCCGCCCCGGGGGTGGGGCGTTCTCTCCACCCCGCCCCCCGCTCAGGCATCCACACCGGGAGGAAAAATAAATGGGACAAATTAGCGCAGATCATGGAAGCCTCGGGTAGGAAAAGGAAAGAAGCGGTTCTCTGTGGAGCCAGAGAGTGGGTAAACGGGTCCTTTGCATTCAGGGGCACCCTTCGGCATGCTGGGTAATGTAGTTCCTCCCGGCGGGGCATTGTGGGAAATGTAGTTTCAGGGACCGAGGCGCCCAAGCACACACCTGTTCTTTTGGAGAAACTTCGCGCTCAAAAAAGCACAAAGGGAAAGCGCGTCAGCCGAACGGGAGAGGCTCACTGTGCTAGGAAACGGGCCCGCCCCCTCGGAGAGCTGGTCTACGCCCGAATCCTGCAGGCGGCTGCGAAACGTTTGCTCGGTTCTGGCAAAAAAAAAACAAGGAAGGAGCTGCTAGACACCCCCCCCCTTTTCTACAACCAAGGCAGCTTGAGGGGGGCGGGGAGGCTTGGAAAGCTGTCGTGGCCGCATTGTGATACGTGGCGTGGTCAATTCATTTCTCTGGGCTTCCACCTAGTTTCGACTTAGCCATGAAGTTCTAGTTGATGGCACTTTCGGGTTCGGAAAATGTCTATTTCACTGTCCAGTAGGTGCACAGTCACTGACGTCAAGAGAGCCAGTGATCTGTTTGCAATCCGTGTGGCTGAGATTTATGTCGCCGTTGTTGGCTGCCATTGGAAAGTTCCCCTTTGATGGTCAAACTTGCTTGCAACTTCCCTATCTCAAAAACCGAGATTCCCTTGGTGCTGGAGGGATAGTGCAGCAGGTAGGGCATATGCCTTGCATGCAGCCAACCTAGGTTTGATCCCGGGCACCACATAATGTCCCTGAGCCAAGCCAGGAATGATTTCTAAGCACAAAGCCAGGAGTAAGCCTTGAGCATCGTCAGGTGTGACCTCCCCCCCCCCGCAAAAAAAAAAAAACAACAGAAAAAAAAAAAGGATTCTCCTTTCCCCTCTGAATCAGCTTCCCAACCCTGACATCACACTGCCAAGCTTGTCCTGTGGCTTCTTCCGTATGATGTTTCTGAGGCTCTGGACTCATCCTTTCTGCTTCTGTGGAGGGTCTTTCCTCCAGAAGAAAGACCTCCCATCCCACCTCCTGCACATCTACAACTCTACCTTGGCTTGTGGGCTTGTTCCGTTCTACAGCGTTACAAGCCCCCTGGCCCAGACATTTTCCTGCAAGAAATTTAAATTGGGGGGCTGGAGAGATAGTACCGTGGGTACTTCTGACATGCAGCTGATCTAGGTTTGATCCCCGGTACCGAATCGCGTCCCTTGAGCACTGCCAGGAGTGACCCCTGAGAACAGAGCTAGAATAAGCCCTGAGCACTGCCAGCTATGACCAATCCTCTCCCCAGAGAGAGAAATGTGTTTTTCCTATGACATTCATTTCTCTTGAACTCTATGTTCTCTAGTGGTAGAAATTTTCTCAGTCATCTGGGGGTTCCCGTCCCCCCCCCCCGGCCCGGACCCCCTAGGCAGGTTGTACACCTTTTGGGAAAAATACCCAATGACCTCTGGTTTTACCTTGGGGAGTTTATCTAAATCTTGTTTATTTGGGGTTTTCAGACCCTACCTGGCGGCGCCCAGGAATGATCCCTATGGCATTTGGGGAACCTGTGTAGTGCTGGAGATTTAACTCACGCTCCGTTGCACACAAAGCAAGCACCTTAATCCCTGCAAAGCCTCTCTGGTAATTCAAAACCTCCTTGTTTTGAATGACCCAATCCCACGTAACTTGTCCACACAGGTGACCGCTCACTCCACCTGGGACATGGAGCTGCTTGTGGATTATTGACCGACTGATGTGTCCCCTCACTCCCCCCTGGCAGTGGTGGCAGTAGGACCTTCCTGGAGACGTAGGTTAGGGCTTTTCTCTTCCAAGAACTGGGCATTTAATCCTTCCTCCCGGAGCCCCTTATCCCCACCTGGAAAAGGCCCGTCTCCGCTCTTGGGCAGGCTGAGAAGCTGGGGAGGGGGTGGATCAGAAACCATGTTCTTACCCGGAATATTCACTCCAACATTGATTGCCCTGATTTCTTTTTTTTTTTAATTAATTAATTTATTTTTTAAGGGTACAGTTACAGATTTATACATTTTTGTGCTCATGTTTTCCCCATACAAAGTTCAAGAACCCATCCCTTCACCAGTGCCCATTCTCTACCACCAGTAAACCCAGCATCCCTCCCACCCTCCCCAGTCCCGTCTCCCACCCCCCCACACACTGCCACTATGGCAGGGTATTCCCTTTTGTTCTCTCTCTTTGATTAGGTGTTGTGGTTTGCAATAAAGGTGTTGCGTGGCCACTGTGTTCAGTGTCTAGACTACATTCGATTGCCCTGATTTCTCTCTGTTCCCTGAAGGACTGACTTTGGAAACACAAAACCAGTGGGAAAGGAAAGAAAAAGGAAAGAAAGCAAAAAGGGGGGCTGGAAAGATGGCACAGCAGGGGGGGGGCGCTTACCTTGCACATGACTGACCTGGACTCTGTCCCTGGCCTAAGGTCCCCTAAGCACTACCAGGGTGATCCCTAAGTGCAGAGCCAGGAGTAAATCCTGAGTACCACCAGGCGTGACCCCCCAAACACAAATCCCATCCCTAAAACTCTCCTAAAACCCTGTAGAGCCAGAGTGAAGTACAGAGGGCAGGGCGCTTGCCTTGCACGTGGCCAGCCCCAACCTGACCCCTACTTCCCCTAGGGTCCCCCGAGCCCACCAGGTGTGAATCGTAAGAGCAGAATGAAGAGTAATACCTGAGCACCACCGGATGTGACCCCCAAACAATAAGAACAACAAAACCAGCCCTCAAAAGTTGTGAAGGGGGGGACTGGAGCGATAGCACAGCGGGTAGGGCACTTGCCTTGCACGAGACCAACCAGGGTTCGATTCCCAGCATCCCATAGGGTCCCCTGAGCACCACCAGGAGTAATTCCTGGGTTCGGAGCCAGGAGTAACCCCTGTGCATCACCGGGTGTGACCCAAAAAGAAAAAAAAGTTGTGAAGGGGCTCCCCCTTTTTCCTCCACTCTGCAATTACAGATAGCTGCCCCCCAGGAGAGGGGGTCCCCCGGTTTTGCTCCCAAAGGTGGCCCCCATGTCTTGGACAGCATCTGCCTTGCACACGGTCGGTGCCCAAGAAGGTTTGCCAGGGAAATGACATGCTGGCTCTCTCCCTCCCACCTGTCCCCCTGCCACTCCAGAAAGTGTCTTCCAGAGGAATCTTCTGGCAGTACCCTGCGCGCAACTCAACTGCAGGCTGCCGACAGCCCAATCAAGTCTAACCACTTCTCCTTTGAGGCCCCACCTCACCCCAGTTATTTCCTACCACAGTCAGTTAGGCAAGCACCAGCCCTTCAGACACCTGCCAGGTCTCCCACAAACCACGGAGTCCCAGCATGCCAGGGGCAGAGTAGGACCCCCGAAACTACCAGTGACCAGACCCCTCGTAGTTCCCACCATCACAGAGTTCGCTGCCAGGGAACCCGGACACCGAACAGACATTTAGACACAAGTGGGTAAGCTGAGTCACAGGGAGAGGCGTGGAGGAGAATCACAAGGTGTGGTGGGGGCCTGAGCCAGCCAAGGGGCAAGAAGATGCCAGGGGCTGGAGCCATAGCACAGCGGGGAGGGCGTTAACCTTGAACGTGGCCAACCCGGTTTCGATCCCCAGCATCCCTTATGCCCCTTCCCCCATCCCCAGCACTGCCAGGAATTATTCCAGAGTGCAGAGCCAGGAGTAACCCTGAGCATCAACAGATGTGACCCCCCCCAAAAAAAAAGAAGAAGAAGGTTCCAGGGAAAGTGACCTTTGAGGTAAGAGGGAGGTTTACTCTGGAAGGGAAGGGGGCAGAGGAAGAGGGGGGGAAGAGAGGGGGGAAAAGAAAGGGGGGAGAGAAAGAGAGAAAGAGAGAGAGAGAGAGAGAGAGAGAGAGAGAGAGAGAGAGAGAGAGAGAGAGAGAGAGGAGGAAGGGTTATAGGTTTATAGGCAGGGTCAGGGGTCAGAGTGCTAATACAGCAGGTAGGCCATTCAAAATTTTAGAATTCCTGGAGTGTGCAACCACAAACACATCTCATACCCCACGCCCCTGATATGGCAGGAGTAACACACCGCATGGGATGGGATGTAAAGTAGAAGGCAATCCATCTCAATTAAGAAAACATCAGCACGAAAGTCTTAACCTGTAAGAAATGTTAGTGATCTCTTATACACGGGCTTAGTGGCTCCGCGGTGAGATAGAACAATCTTCACACACTGTCTTCTAAGCAAACCTTATTTGATCATTCTTAGTGAATTATTGATAACAAGCAATATAAAATGAAGTGGGGCCTGCTCTCGGGATGGGCTTGCGGGTCGGTTGGGAGAATCGGAAATGACGGTGGTGGGAAGGTACAAAGGCGGTGGGATTGGCGCTGGAATATTGAATGTAATAGATCATCATGAACAACTTTATAAACTTTATAAACAACTTTATAAAAATAAATAATATATATATTTTTATTTATAAAAATTTATTTATAAAAATAAATAAAATATATATTTTTTAAAACACGGCAGGTCGGGCACTTGCCTCGCACGCCCAGCACTCTGTGTGGTCCCCGGAGCCAGCCAGGAGGAAGCTCTGAGGCAGAGCCGGGAGTAAACCCCGATCACGGCTGGACATGGGCCCACGACAACAACAAAAAAGCAAACAAGAATAAAAAGCAAAGAAAAAGCAACAGGCTGCAGGCAATGTTACAGGGCAGAGCTCTCGGAGGACCTGAAAAGCCAGTGTGATAGGAAAGCAGGTGAGGTGAGGCTTGGAGGTCACCAGAGGCCACGTGTGCAGGAGATGGTGTCCATCAAGTTTTCTTGGCCAGAAACACTTGCCTTTATTCATGGACTTTGCAAAAACAAAAGTCACCTCCTCCGAGATGCCCTCCCTGAATATACCGCCTAAAGAAGTCTCCCTCTCGTCCCCAGCATTTCCTCTCTGCCTGACTTTGATTTCTTCACAGCCTTCTCCAATGCTAGAATTTTCCAACGTGTGTTGGTTGGTTGTTCAGCACACCCCTCCCCCAAAGAGAATGGGAACCCCAGGAGAGCAACCATCTTGCTTTTCTTGTTTGCCATTTGTATCCCCGGTTCTCAGAACAAGGACTGGGCTCCAAAGAGGTGCCTGATCAATATTTGTTGAATGCATGAAAAGGCCCCGGGGAGAGGCAGGAATAGATTTTTCCATTGAAAGTAGCTCACTGGCTGCTTTGTGGTAAGTGGGTTAGAAGCAGGTTAGGGTGGAAGCAAAAACAATCAGAGTGCACTTTCGCTGGTGCCAGGGAGAGATGCTCAGAGCTTGATCAATTTTGTTTGCCTCTAGAGATGATAACTGTAGCACTGTAGCACTGTCGTCCCGTTGTTTGTCGACTTGCTCGAGCGGGCACCAATAATGTCTTTATTGTGAGACTTGTTACCGTTTTGGGCATATCGAATACGCCACGGGGAGCTTGCCAGGCTCTGCTGTGCGGGCGGGATACTCTCGGTAGCTTGCCGGGCTCTCCGAGAGGGACGGAGGAGTCGAACCTGGATTGGCTGCATGCAAGGCAAACACCCTACCCGCTGTGCTATCTATTGCTCCAGTCCAGAGATGTTGATAACAAACATGAAAATTTATATTGTCCTTATTCTGTTGCCAGACTTTGTTCAAAGCACTTTGTGGGGGGTGGGGGGCCATGGAAATGTTTGGACTACACCCAGCAGTGCTCAGGGCTTACTCCTGACTCTGCTCAGAGATTCCTTCCTCAGAGAGCCCTTCCTGATCGGGCTCAGGGGACCACATGTGATGCTGGGGATTGAACCCAGGTTGGTCACGTGCAAAGCAAGTGCCCTGCCCATTGTATTATCTCTCCAGAGCAAGAATTAATTTTGTTTTGTTTTTGTTTGGAGGATGGGGGGGGGGGGGGTCACACCCGGCAGTGCTCAGGGGTTATTCCTGGCTCTGCACTTAGGAATCACTCCAGGCGGTGCTCAGGAGGCCATACGCTGGAGATCGAACCCAGGTCAGTCGCATACAAAGCAACTGCCTTACCCGCTGTACTATCTCTCCGGTCCAAGGAATTAATATTTTATAAGTGCTTCGGGGACAGGAGAGATAGAACAGTAGGTAAGGGACTTACCTTGCATATGGCTATCTGGAATTGATCCCTGGCATCAAATATGGTCCCCTGAGCCCCACCAGGAGTGATCTCTGAGCACAGAGCCAGGAGTCAGCCCTGAGTACCTCTGGGGTAAGCCTACTCCCCTCCCCACTTTAATTCTTGAGCACCACCGGTGTGGCTCAATAATTTAAATCAGTAAATATGGCTGACCAGAATCACAGAATATTACGGACTAGAGCACCTGCTTGGATGGCTGGAGCCCTGGGTTCTATCCCTGGTACCCCATGGGTCCTCAAGCACTAAAAACCAACCAACCAACCAACCAAATAAATAAATAAATAAATAAATATCCCCAAAGCAGGATTATTTCCTCAGAACACCCCTGCGGGGGAGTTCTACCACTGTCACCACTTCTCTGTTTCACCGATGACAAAATGATGCCGAGACATTCCCACAGCATCCCCGCTCGGGAGAGGCAGGGCTAGAACACACAAAGTGTGTATCCCCGGCCCGGGGGCCCGGCCACCTTACTACTGTCACACCTTTGGTCACTTCTGCTCCCTCGCAGGGCAGGCCCTCCAGTCTCCCTCCCCTCTCTCTGAGTTTTGCCCACCCACTGGGATCCAGAATGCGTGTGTGTGTGTGTGTGTGTGTGTGAAGTTCACCCCATCTTGAGAAATTTTTGGGTACCACTAAGATGTTGGAGCGTTCAACGGACTCTGGACAAAACTGAGAGAGAGCATCAGATGCCACCAGCAACTGGCCTGGGCTCCCTGCAGCTCCCAACCACTTTACAAGGCTCTCTTGGAGCCCAGGCGGTCAGTTCCCTGTGCTCTGACCAGGGGCTGTTAAAGCCAAAGATCCAATGACCCCCCCACCTTGGGGTCTATTGATCTGCTGGAATGACTCATAGAACTCAGGGGAACAAGTTACTTACTGGATGGCGAGTTCACTATTGGGTCAGGTTTGACTAGATGGGAGGGAGGCACAGCAGGGGACCCGGAGGGAGGGCATGGAGCTTCCCTGCGTCTTCTCTAGAAAGTTCTCCCAGGATCGCCCCTGAGCTCCATGCACTCACCCATCCAAAGTTCTTTGTTGTTGTTGTTATTTTCTGGTTTTTTTTTTTTTGCTTTTCTGGGTCACACCTGGCAATGCTCAGGGGTTACTCCTGGCTCTGCACTCAGGAATTACCCCTGGCGGTGCTCAGGGGACCACGTGGGATGCTGGGAATCGAACCCAGGTCAGCCACGTGCAAGGCAAACGCCCTACCCGCTGTGCTATTGCTCCAGCCCCTCTGTTTTGTTTTTTGTTTGTTTGATTGGGGGCCACATTTGGAGATGCTCAGGAGTTATGCCTGACTCTGCACTCCTGTGGGGTGCCAGGGGTGCCAGAAATCAAACCCGGGTCAGACACGTGCAAGGCAAGCACCTTACCTGCTGTACTGTATCTCTCCACTCCCAAGGCTTGCTTTGGCTTTTGGGTTTGGGGCCACATCCGGTGATGCTCGGGACTTATTCCTGGCTCTGTGCTCAGAAATCACTTCTGGTGAGGCTTAGGAGACCATCCGAGGTTCTGGAGATTGAACCCAGGTCAACCATGTGCAAGGCAAGTGCCCTACCCACTGTACTCTCCAGCCCCAGGTATATTTTTGCGGGGTGGGGGCTATATTCAGTGATGCTCGGATGAGATGTCCCTGGTTCTGCATTTCAGGGATCACTCCTGGCAGGCTTGGCGGACCATATGGGATGCAGGGGATCAAATCATGGTTGGCTGCCTGAAACCAAGCACCCTACCCCTTGTACTATCTCTCCAGCCCCTTCGCATTTTTTCACTTTTAACTTTTAGGCACTGTGATTTTTTTTTAATTTAATAGTTTATTTTTAATTAGTGAGTCAACGTGAGGGTACAGTTACAGATTTATACATTTTTGTGCTCATGTTTCTCCCTTACAAAGTTTGATAACCCATCCTGCTTTGTCTGGGACTCTTGGGCCGTGTCCCCGCACCCCAGTAACCTAGAAATAGTCACAAGGCTTGCATATTATCTGAGCAGGATGAGGGATTAGAAGTCAGGCAGGAAGGGGGCAAAGACGGTAATCAAGGTCACAGCAAATTGGCAGAAGGGGCAGGGCCAGAATATTATTATTATTATTATTATTATCATCATCATCATTATTATTATTGGTTTGGGGCCACACTCCACATTGCTCGGGGCTTGTTTCTGGCTCTGTGCTCAAAGATCACTCTCAGAGGGACCCAGGGGACCATCTGGGGATGCCCCGGATTGAGCCCGGTTTGGTGTCTACAAGGCAGGTGCCCTACCCACTGTACTATCTCTCCAGCCCTCAGAACAGTTAAATTTAATTTGGTTTTGAGAACACAGCCGGCGGTGCTCCGGTCATACTCCTAAGTCTGTGCTCAAGGGTCACTCCTGGCAGTGCTCAAGAGAACAGATGTGGTGCCAGGGTTGGAACCCGTTGTTGGCTGTTGCCCAAGACCAGTGCTTTACTCACTGTACAATTTCTCCAGCCACCAGAACGGTTTCTTGGCCAGCCTCAGTTTCTCTGATCAGCTGCATTTGTGTCTTTTTCACCAGGTCACCCTAGTGACCATCCAGGGTAGTTCAAAGACAGCTGTCTTATCATTATTACCTAGGAAATATCTGTGATTGCGCTCTCTAACACAGACCCCAGGAATATGCGTTTTGGGGGTGGTGCTCAGGTTTTACTCCTGTCTCTGTGCTCAGGGATTCACATGTGGTGTTGTTGGGGATCAAACCAGAGTTGGCCACGTGCAAGGCAAGTGCCTTAACCTCTGTATCTGTAGTCCAGGAATATGCAGTACAAAAAATTATTTGTTAAATTAAAAATACTATTTTGTGGGAGGGTGCTGGAGGGATAGCACAGCAGGTAGGGCATTTGCCTTGCACGCAGTAGACCCAGGTTCAATTCCTCTGCCCCTCGGACAGCCCGGCAGGTTACCGAGAGTATCCCGCCCGCATGGCTGAACCTAGCAAGCTCCCCGTGGCGTATTTGATATGCCAAAAACAGCAACTACAAGTCTCACAATGGAGACATTCCTGGTGTCTGCTAGAGCAAATTGATGAGCATCGGGATGACAGTGACACTGAGATTTGGTGGGACTCTGTGGGGGCGTGTTTGAGCACCACCTGGTGGTGCTCCGGGTGTATTTCTGGCTCTGTGCTCAGGAGTGAATCCCTGGCATCCCTTGGGGGGCTTGTGTGTGGTGCTGGGATCCCAACTAGGGTCCACTGCAGGTAAGGTAAAGCACGACCTCTCAGACCCCAGGAATATGCATCTTAAGAAAGCTCGTTGGAGCCATACTTCAGAGACACACAAAAGAATCTCCAAACCAAGCGGCTCGCTGCAGAGATTTCTCCAGACCCGAATTATATAGAAGTTTAGAATTCCAGGAGCACGCAATCGCTCTCCCCAGCCACGCAACATATTATGCTATTAATAACAAGCATTGCAAAAGAGAGTATGGGGGAGAGTGTCTGCTATAGAGGCAGGGGGAGGGTGGGATGGGGGGATACTGGGGACCTTAGGGGTGGAGGGTCGGGTGACCGATCATTGTTTCATTGTATGACTGAAACTCAAACAGGAAAGCTTCGTAACTATCTCACGGTGATTAAATTTTTTTTAAAAAAAATTAAATAGAGGGGCTGGAGGAATAGCACAGCGGGTAGGGCGTTTGCCTTGCACGCGGCTGACGCGGGTTCGAATCCCAGCATCCCATATGGTCCCCTGAGCACCGCCAAGGGTGATTCCTGGGTGCAGAGCCAGGAGGAACCCCTGTGCATTGCCGGGTGTGACCCCCCCCAAAAAATTAAATAGATAAAAATAATAAAATAAAATTAACATTCTGAATAAAAAAAAAGTAACGTGGAATTCATGCCCAATTCAATCAATGGCTAAATATATAGCAGTACTTCTATATTAAAAGTAAAAAAAAAAAGGAAGAAAAGAAAGATCGTTAGGCAATTCTGGGGCACCCCAGGTTTCCACGCCCACTCACAGTCCATTCCCACCCGTGCCCTGCTCCGCGTAGACCTGATCTCGCAGCAGCGCGCAGGCCCCGCCCCGCGGGCGCGCGCGCTGCACCACGGGAAATGTAGTCCGGCGCTGGGCTCTTCCCACGGGGCGGCGGGGGCGGGGCGCGGGCCGGAGGGAGCCGAGCGGATCCGGAAACAGTCGAGCGCGGCGCGGCGCGGCCCTTTCCTGCCCCGCTGGCTGCCGGGAAAGGGCCATTTCCGTTAGGTGCTGCGGGCTGAGGCGCGCGGCTGGCGGCGGCGGCCCCACGTGAGGCGCTCGGCGCGCATCGCTCGGCGGGGGCCCGCAGCCCGCTCGCCGCCGGCCGGCCGGAAGCGGCGGGGAGCCGGAAGTGGCCCGAGTGAGGCGCCTGGGAGCGCGGCCGCGGCGCCATGTCCCTCATCTGCTCCAGTGAGTGCGGGCGGCGGGCGCGGGCGCGGGGCGCGGGGGCGCGGGCCGGGCTGCGCGGGCGCCGTTGGCGGGCTCGCCCGCCGCCCCCGCCGCCCCCGCCGCCCCGCGGAGGAGGGGGGCGACCCCGCGGGGGACACGCGGGGCCCCGGGCCTCAGTCTCCCCCCACCCCCCAACCCCCGCACGGGGTCGGGGCGGCAGCGCGGAGGGGAGCGGGTGACACGGGTCTCCCCCGGGCAGAACCGGGGTCGCCGGCGACCCCCGAGCCAGACGCCTCCAGAGCAGCAGTGACACGTCTCCCCTCCCCGCCCCCCTGCATGCCCCTCCAGGGCGGTGCAGTTGTGCCAGGACAGGGCAGGGTCCGGGGACTCCGGGCGCAGTGCTCGTTGGATCTCCGCGTTTCTGCAGGCCCGGCACTCCCCCCCCCTCCACCCCCCACCCCTCCGCCGCCTGCTTTTTGGCATGTGCTGGGGCGTCGGGGGCGGGAGCAGTGGAGGGTTCCCCACCCTGGGCGTGGCATTCTGCTCCTCGGTGGCCCCGTTGTGCAGGAGAGGGGAGGGCGGCGGGGCTCGCACAGACGTTTGCACAAGCGTTTGCACAAGCGTTTGCGAGGTCTCTGCTGCCCCTCGCGCCCCGTGTGTGCTGCGTGTGCGGGTGCCCACCGCCAGCGCCCGCTGCCCGCGCCTCCCTGTGCCCCGCCTGCGTTGCCGGACCCGCTCTCGGCGCTTCCTGCACCCTGCCCGCCCGTGTCCACGGCCCCTGCCCCTGGTCCTTCGGGTTTCCAGCCCGAGATGTGGCCGGCCTGGCCCTGGTACTCCGGCTGGGAGTACCCCTGCACCGGCAATGTTCCCGGGGTGCTTGGCCTCCGTGCCCACCTGCCCGGCCCGTAGCTGGCCCTTCGCGGCTGGTGGCTGACGGACGGGTGGGAAGCACCTTCCGAGGCCCGAGCGCCTCCGGGGCCAGCCCCGAGCCGGCTGCCGGCCTCTCTCGCTTCCTGCTGGCCGGGAGTGGGGACCGTGTGTCCCTTGCCCCTGGGCCTGGGGTCCGCCTCCAGCCCACCGCTTGCCCGCCTCCCCCCGGCAGTCTCCAACGAAGTGCCCGAGCACCCGTGCGTGTCGCCGGTGTCTAACCATGTGTACGAGCGGCGGCTCATCGAGAAGTACATTGCCGAGAACGGCACGGACCCCATCAACAACCAGCCGCTGTCGGAGGAGCAGCTCATCGACATCAAAGGTGCCGAGGGTGGCGGGGAGGGGGCTGTGGCCTTTCCCGCAGGCGGGAGGTGGGGCGCAGATGCCCTGGGGTTCCCTCCTGGGACGGGCTTCTCTCTCTCCCCCCGCAGTTGCTCACCCGATTCGGCCCAAGCCGCCCTCGGCCACCAGCATCCCGGCCATCCTGAAGGCCCTGCAGGACGAGTGGGTGAGTGTCGGGGAGGGGCTGGACGTCATAAGGACCTCGGGGAGGGGGAGGAGCAGGTGTGTGACCATGGCGAGTGGCCGGTCTCCAAGGCTGCCTGCTTGGGGTTCAGGGTGAAGGCGAGAGTTAGAAGCAGCTGAGCGTCTGACCCCCCCCCCCCCCCGGGTTCCCCTTCCTCCCCGGCGTCCCCAGCACTAAGAGCTAAGATCGGGCACGGAGGGGGGAGGGTGGCGGGGGGGCGTAGCCGAGGGACCCCGGGGCAGTCTGGAACGGCAGTGGCCTTGGCGTGGACGGGTGCATTGGAGGGAGGACGGGAAAGAGCTGGCTCCGTCCCTGTCCCCGAGTCCGCGCTCGGTGCGCGGGCCCCTTGGCCGTGTCTTCCGGCTTTGCTCCTGGTCACTCGGCTCCCCCTGGGGTCACCGAAGGGGCCTGGGGTGCAGGCCCTTGGCGCGGGGTGACTGCCGTGCAGGGGGCTTCGGGCGCCTCTCACGCCCGCCCTCCCCCGCAGGACGCCGTCATGCTGCACAGCTTCACCCTGCGCCAGCAGCTGCAGACCACGCGCCAGGAGCTGTCGCACGCGCTCTACCAGCACGACGCCGCCTGCCGCGTCATTGCTCGTCTGACCAAGGAGGTCACTGCGGCTCGGGAAGGTGAGGCGGGCGGCGCCCACCCCGGGGCTGGCGCTGCTGGCAACGTCATTCCTGTCTGATCTCTCCTGACCTTGTCTCTCTCAGCCTTGGCCACCCTGAAGCCGCAGGCTGGTCTCATCGTGCCCCAGGCCGTGCCCAGCTCCCAGCCCAGCGTGGTGGTGAGTGTCCCCCGCCCCCCCAGGCGGCGTTGGTGAGAGCGGCTCCAGCAGCCCCGCCTCACTCTCCTCTGCCTCTCCCCTCAGGGCGCAGGCGAGCCCATGGATTTGGGCGAGCTGGTGGGAATGACCCCCGAGATCATCCAGAAGGTAAGTTGTGTCCATGCTCCGTCAGGCCGGGGGAGAGGGGGGCTTATGTCTCCTCTTCTGCACCCCAGTCCTGACGTTGGGGAACAAAGGGGCTGAGCGCGGACGCCTGCTGCGTTGGCTTTGTCCTTTGGCACCACTTGCACGTTTCCCACCAGTCTCCGATATCTCACTACCCCCTTCCGAACCGAGGTCAGGGCTGCCTCGGGCTGCCCTTAGCCAGCTCGGGTGCCACAAGGCACAGTCCGTGGCGTCTGTGGCTCTTGGCCTGTCTGTGTTTCCCCTAAAGGAGGCAGGAGTTGGCGTCTCGGCTTCACGGGGCGGAGGCTTAGAGTCAGAGGCTCAGCTCGGGGTAGCGGGAGCCTCCCCACCCCCCTTTCTGCCAGAACCCTCGGATGGGAGTGACGGTGTGTGCCTGGCCTGAGCAGTGCGGGCGGGCCTTGCGGCTCCCCGCCTCGTGGCTCAGACCGGGCCCGGGAGTTGCAGGCTCCCTTCGCCCTGCCCTGCCCTGCCCACCCCTGGGCGAGTGATTTTCCTCTGAGGCTCACTTGTGTGCTGAGTGGAGTCGGGGCACGCGGCGTGGCGGCTGCTGAGTTCCTGGGCAGCTCGTGAAATTGCGGCTGGCCTGGCCCCCGGCCTGCCGCTGTCCTGGCGGAGTCCCCCGTCTCACTGCGCCCCTGTTCTCCCTCCCCAGCTCCAAGACAAGGCCACGGTGCTCACCACAGAGCGGAAGAAGGTGAGTCCTCGAGGAGCTGGGGCGCCGGCCCTGAGGAGGCGGGGGGTGGGGGGTGCGAGTGTCGCACTCCTGACCTCCTGTCTCGGGGGCTCCTCCTCCTCCCTAGAGAGGGAAGACTGTGCCCGAGGAGCTGGTGAAGCCGGAAGAGCTCAGCAAGTACCGGCAAGTGGCGTCCCACGTGGTGAGTGGCCTGTCCCGCCTCTTGGTGGCCGGGGGGGGTGGCGTCGTGCGCAGCAGTGGGGTTTGCGGCCCCAGGACACGGGCCTGTTTCTGGGCCTGGCCGGCTGTCCCGGCCGTCGGGTGACGGGGCTGGCGGCTCTCCCCGCACAGGGCTTGCACAGTGCCAGCATCCCCGGGATCCTCGCCCTGGACCTCTGCCCCTCGGACACCAACAAGATCCTCACCGGTGAGAGCCGCCTGCCCTGGCTGTCTGTGCGGGCCGGGGGACAGGCACGCCTCCTGCCGCGGGGCGCTGGCGCGGCCAGGCTGGGCTCTGAGTCTTGCGCGGGTCCTCCTCAGGTGGGGCGGACAAGAACGTCGTCGTCTTCGACAAGAGCTCGGAGCAGATCCTGGCCACGCTCAAAGGCCACACCAAGAAGGTCACCAGTGTGGTCTTCCACCCCTCCCAGGTGAGCGCCCCGCCCCGCGGGCCTGACCCCCCACCCCGCCTGCTGTCTCCCTCCTCCCTGAGACCTGGGGACCCCCCCCCAGTAGGCACTTGGGGGCTCTCTGCAGCCTGAGGGCCACTTACACAGGCCCTCACTAGCCGCTTGCTGGAGATGGGCCTTCAGGCCAGCAGAGACAAAAATCCGTAGTTTTGAAGAAGCATCGTCCTTGAGATGCTGTCGAGTTGAAACTCGGCCAGATCTTTCGTTCTGTCCCTTTTATATTGGGGGGCCACATCCGGGGTGGTACTCAGGGCTTCCTCCTGCCTCTGCCTGCCTCAGGGATCAGTCCTGGTGGTGCTTGGGAGCGCCTTCCCGCGGTGCTGTCGCCCCTAACATTCAATGTTGACTCTGAGAGCGCGGTGTGGACTGGTCCTTGGCCTGGTGCCGGCCCGCAGGCTCGCCCTCCGTGCTCAGCAGCGGCTGGCCTTGGCGCGGCCCAGCACGGGACTGGCGCTGTTCTTTAGGGCCGGTGGCGCGCAGGTTGGACACCGCTGGCTTAGGGTGTGAAGGCGGCTCTGTTGAGCAGCTCGGCGGGTGGCCTTGCAGCTTGGGGCATCTGAGGCCCTCTGTTGTCTGGGAGCGGACGGTAGTGTGGCCCGTGCTTCCCTAGCAGCCTTTCCTCTGTGTCGTAAGGGAACCAGGAGGAGGAACGGGAGATTGGTACAGAGTGAAATGCTGCGAACAGAAGCAGTGACCCCCTGCTGACTCCGAACATCGTGTTGATAGAAGTGATAGTTGGGGTCAGAAGGACGGCGTGGTGGGTCGGGCGCTTGCCTGGCTCGTGATTGACTGGGATTAGATCGTGGCGCTGGAGCGTCCTGGCGCCCCAGTGGGGTGGTCCCTAAGCACAGACTCAGGACCGAGTTCTGAGCACAGCTGTGTGTTCCGCCCATCACCCTCCCACCCCCGGTGGCACTAGCTTGCCTTTGTAGATTGTAATACCTTAAACCGATGATGGGCTGCTACTCCACACACTCTCCCCGCCTCCCGTGTTTCCTGAGAATTACCTTGCCCCAAAGTTCCTAAATGTGGGCTGGAGTGGGTCAAGTCTTTTTTTTTTTCTCTTGCTTTTTGGGTCACACCCAGTGATGCTCAGGGTGACTCCTGGCTCTGCACTCAGGAATCACTCCTGGCGGTGCTCGGGGGACCCTATGGAATGCCGGGGATTGAACCCGGGTTGGCCGAGTGCGAGGCAAACGCCCTCCCCACTGTGCTATGGCTCCGGCCCCCAGGTCAGGTCTTTGTAGCGCCCTCTAGACCCGTCACGGTCACGCGTGCACTGACCCACACGCAGCCCAGGGCTCGAGAGAAGTACAGTTCCTCTCGGCACCCGCTGGGGAGCCGCCCTCGGCCCAGCGCCGCTTGCTTGGCTCCGTCTGTGGGCCGGGCCAGCAGCTGGGCCTGGGCAGCACTGTGGGGGTGGCCGAGAGGACACGGGCTTGCTGGTGACGGTGGCCGTTCCCGGCCCCTTGGGCAGAGAGTTGTGCCCGTTTCGCCTCCGAGCCTGACGTCCTGCTCTTCGCCTTCCTTCCAGGAGCTGGTGTTTTCCGCCTCCCCAGATGCCACCATCAGGATCTGGTCGGTCCCGAACGCCTCTTGTGTTCAGGTTGTTCGGGCCCATGAGAGTGCCGTGACGGGCCTGAGCCTCCACGCCACTGGGGACTATCTCCTGAGCTCCTCTGACGACCAGGTGCGGCCCCGGCCAGGGCGCGTGTCCCCAGGGCAGGGAGTCCCCGCTCCCCTGCGTGTGCCCCCTCTGAAGGGCTCCCCGGTCTCTGCTCGCAGTATTGGGCCTTCTCGGACATCCAGACGGGGCGCGTGCTCACCAAGGTCACGGACGAGACGTCTGGCTGCTGTGAGTCCCTGGGGCTGGGCTCTGCCTCTCGGTTGGCTGCTTCCCATCTCGGCCCCCGTCGGAAAGTGTGCTTCCTGCCCTCCCTGGACACCTGCGCGCGCACTGACCAGGACTGGGAGTGTCCCTTTGACGGCCCTAGTCCCTCTCGGGGCCTATGGCCGCGGTCCGACTCCCTTTTCCCCTCCCCGCAGCGCTGACCTGTGCGCAGTTCCACCCCGACGGGCTCATCTTTGGAACAGGCACCATGGACTCCCAGATCAAGATCTGGGACCTGAAGGTAGGACACGGGCAGCGGCACTGTGTGCACGGGACGCGGGGCCCTGGGGATGTCTGTGGGTGACAAAACAGACAGGGGGAGAGGGAGGGGAGAAAGGAAAGAGAGAGAGAGAGCGCGTGCATGCTGGGGCAGAGAGTGAGAGAGAGAGAGAGAGAGAGAGAGAGAGTGTGTGTGTGTGTGTGTGCGCGCGTGCGTGCGTGCATGCATGCTGGGGCAGAGAGTGTGTGTGTGTGTGTGTGTGTGCGCATGTTTGTGCGTGTGGGTGCGTGCGTGCATGCTGGGGCAGAGAGAGTGTGTGTGCATGCATGCATGCTGGGGCAGAGAGTGCTTGCGTGCATGCATGCATGCTGGGGCAGAGAGTGTGTGTGTGTGCATGTTTGTGTGTGTGGGTGCGTTCATGCTGGGGCAGAGTGTGTGTGTGTGCGTGCGTGTACGTGTATGCTGGGGCAGAGAGAGTGTGTGTGTGTGCGTGTGTGTGTGCGTGCGTGCGTGCATGCGTGCATGCATGTTGGGGCAGAGAGAGAGTGTGTGTGTGTGTGTGTGCGCTCGCGTGTGCTCTGGGGCACAGGGCTGTGCCATCCGCCTTTGTTGTCCCTGCCAGCTGCCCTTCCCCGAAGAACAGGACATCTTCCCGGGGCTCTATTTCCCAAGCGCCTGTTTCTTCCCACCCGTGAGCGGGGGGCTGACGCTTTCCTCCCGCACCCGCAGGAGCGCACCAACGTGGCCAACTTCCCCGGCCACTCGGGCCCCATCACCAGCATCGCCTTCTCTGAGAACGGGTACTACCTGGCCACGGCGGCCGACGACTCCTCCGTCAAGCTGTGGGATCTGCGCAAGCTGAAGAACTTCAAGACCTTGCAGCTGGACAACAACTTCGAGGTGCGCCCTCCGCCCCGTCTCCCCCTCTGGCGGCCGTTCCTTGAGTGGCTCCAGACCGCCACGTTTCCCGATTTTCCCGCGCCCCTGCCGCGCGCCCGTGACCTCGGTCCTGGTCTTGGCAGGTGAAGTCCCTGATCTTCGACCAGAGCGGTACCTACCTGGCCCTCGGGGGCACGGACGTCCAGATCTACATCTGCAAACAGTGGACGGAGATTCTCCACTTCACAGGTACGGGCCGGCGGGGGCAGGAAGCCGGGCGTGTCTCGGGGGTATCCTGCAGGGCCCCTGGCAGCTTCTCCCCGAGATCTGTCGCTGGGGGCCTGAGAGCTCCTCCCGCTGGAGGGGGGCGAGTCACCTAGCCTCTGGTGGAGCTCAGCACCCGCCATGCTGGCTGCGCACCCGCAGGGCCAGGGCCGCAGGGGGAGCCCGGGGTGTTGGGGCCTTGGAAAGGGTTTGTTGCTCCTGCTCAGCGTTGGGGCTGTGTCCTGGGATCGAGCAGGAGGTCGCTCGGCCCAGTCTTGGCAGGAAGGGGCTTCGGGTCCCGTGAGGAAGGTGGGCGTGGGGTGCCTTCACACACTCGTACTCCGTTCCCCAGAGAAGGTGACGGGAGAGTGAGATGCTGAGTCTGGCGGGTCGCCAGGCGGCCGGCCTCCCCCTAGTGGAGGGACCATCCGCACCTCGGGGTGGCCTGGGGACCCTTGCGGGGCTGCTGAGATGGGGCGTTGCTTTGCCTGCGGCCCCTCCCCAGCCTCCCATATGGTCTCCTAAGCACCACTCGGCGCTAACGCCTGAGTGCAGGGCCAGGAGTAACCCCTGGGCACTGCCGGGGTGACTCTGAAACCACAGCAAAGAGCTGTCACTTCACCTTGAATCCGGGCGGTGGCGACGCTGACAGTCACACCAGGACTGGCATAGCCGCTGTCTCATCAGCAGGGTGTGGGTGGCACCCAGGGTCCCTGTCCCAGCCCTGCGTGTCCCCGAGCCCTGCTGTGTGTCTGTCGAAGGCCTGGGCCTCACCCTGGGGCCCACAGTTGTCCCCGGTCTGGAGCCCGGGCTCTCGCCTGGGCACGTAGAGTGGTGTGCGGGGAGCGGTGGACTCAGGAGAAACTCGTGTGTGGGGCCGCGAGGGGTGGCCCTGCGCCAGCCCTGCCCGTCGGGCCCAGTCACCTATAGTCAGACCCTCCTGCGCTGTGACGGCTGCTGGCCGGGAGTTGGAGCTGGTCAGAGACGGGCTTAGAGCTGGGCCGGAAGCTCAGCTCTGCGTGTGCCGAGTGCCCGGTGCCTCTCTGGGTGAGGCCGCTGGGGGCTCCCGGCTTTGTGGGGCTCTCACAGTGGACACCTGGCGGGCCCGCTATCCCCGAGGGCTGCGGGAGGGGTCCTGAGCACCAGGAACAGTGAAAACCCACAGAAGTGTCGGGGGAGGTGTCGGGTCCGAGCCCAGAGTTCAGAGCGGGCGCAGTGCCCGGGCTCGGGAGGGGAGGTTTCCGCTGGGACTCGCACTCGGCTTCCAAAGAGGGGCTGGTCGCCACCCACGTTGGGGTGCCTCTGGCCAGCTGACTGCCGCCGTGGGGGACAGGGGCACGGACACAGCCTCGAGAGAGGACCCAGCCCGCCCCCCCCCCCCCCCCCGGCAGCAGACACTGCAGCGGGCCTTCTCACCGCTGTCCCCTCTCCCCTCAGAGCACAGCGGCCTCACCACCGGGGTGGCCTTCGGGCACCACGCCAAGTTCATCGCGTCCACGGGCATGGACCGGAGCCTGAAGTTCTACAGCCTGTAGGCCCGGGCCCGCGGGGCCAGAGGGCCGCATCTCAGTAGTGGGCAGGGCAGGGTGGGGCGGGGGGAGGAAGGGGAGACTGGGGCCGGGGGCAGGGGGGCAGGGGTGGGACTGCGTTATCATTTCACTCTGGTCTGGGGTGGCCCGAAAGCCGAGAGGCGTGGGCCACCCTCATTTCTGCGTCTTCCAGGCCTGAGGGGCAGACACGATGGCTCCGGCCGATCAGGGCCTCTCCCGCGGGGGCGGTGCTCCTGCACCACCTCGTCCAGTTCCTGCTCGGACACGGGAGAGGCCGGGCCACGGGAACTGTGAAGGGGAGGGACTCAGGGCTCGCGCAGGGTTTTATAAGCAGTAATCTAGTTTCATTAAAAAAAAAGGAAATCTGAAAAAGCACTGCCTCGTGTCTGTCTGTCTGTCTGTCTGAGCTGCAGCGTCCGCGCGTGGCAGGCAGGAGGGAGCCCCGCATTCCTCATGGCTTGCCAGCCTTTCTCTGGGTTCGGGGGGCGCACAGGAATGATCCGCCGCCCAGGTTGGTGGCCAGCAGGAACCCCTGGGCCTGGCGCTCCCCAGAGCCTCCCGGCACGCTCACTCTGGCTGTGGGGGGAGCGGGATGGGGGGCCAGGCACGGGGGTTCCTGGGAGGTGGGTGAGAGACAGCTGGTCTTGAAACCAGAGAAGAGCTTCTCAAACTGGCCTGAGCTCCCAGCCGACACGGGGTCAGGTAACTGGGGTGCTGTGTGAGGGGGCGGGTGCTGGAGGGAGTGCTGGGTGGGGCGGGACAGGAGAGGTCTCGGGAGGGCTGAGCTGAGGGAGGAGCAGTGCCCAGCAGGGGGAGGGTCCAGGAAGAAAGGGGGGCCCACGCGGGTGACCACCAGGCAGGACCCAGGAAGAACAGGACATTGCCTGGGGCAATCTGGGAGCAGGTTCAAGTTGGGGTTCAGAGTTCGGGCAAAGCCCCGAGCGTCGCCAGATGTGGCCCCAAACCAACTGCTGCTGCTCCCACTCCCCCCCCACTGCCTCGCGCCTGCTGGACGCCCGCTGTCCCACTGCCCTGCTCTGCTGCTGTGCTGACCGCCAGCCTGCCCCTTCTATGACCCCAGTACCGGGGTGGGGGACAGAGGCCCCATGGGTGACTTTTGGCCAGTGGGCCGGGTGGTCCAGTGTGAGCGTCTGAGGATGTGCTTCTGTGCCCTGTGGTGCCAGGGATGGTCCGGGCATCCCAGCAGTGCTCCAGGGCGGCAACCAGTGACCTGGGATGGATCCAGGGTTGACCGCTTGCAAGGCCAGTTCCTTAACCCTTGTCCTGTCTCTGGCCCCTGCCAGGGTCCTCACCGCCACAATCCCCTTCTTGCTTCCTCTGCTCTTTGGTGCTGCTGCTGCATCTCTGCCGCCCCCACCACCTTCACTGCTGTGCCCACCTCCCCTAGAGCCCACCTCCCCCAGGCAGGCCTCCTGGAAGCCTTTCGTGCTGGGCTCAGGCTGGCAGTGAGCCTCCTCACGTCCCTGGTTCCTGCCTCTTGCTTTCACCCTCCACCTCATGCCTCGCTGCTAAGTGGTACAAGACCATTGAGCCTGGGACCAGAGAGACAGTACAGCGGGTAGGACGCTGGCCTTGCATGCGGCCAGCCTAGGGTCAAGCCTCAGCACCCCAGATAGTCTCCCGAGCCCTGCCAGGAGTGACCCCAAGCACAGAGTCCTGGACACCGCTGGGTGTGGCCCCCAAAAATCACCAAAAAACCAACAAAAATGATGGTCAAGCCTGGACCAACAATGACAAAAACAAAAACGGTCAAGCCTGCACAGTCAGGCTGTCTCCGTCCCCAACAGCTCTTTCAGCCGAGAGGGCGTGAGCCCACACCTTTGGGGAGCTGGTGAATTCTCAAGAGTGCGTCTTCTGGGGGCTGGAGCGATAGCACAGCCCTTGGGCTTTCTTTCGCCTTTCACGCGGCCTACCCGAGTTCGATTCCTCCGCCCCTCTCGGAGAGCCCGGCAAGCTACCGAGAGTATGGAGCCCGCGCGGCAGAGCCTGGCAAGCTACCCGTGGCGTATTGGATGTGCCAAAAACAGTAACAGTAAGTCTCTCAATGAGAGACGTTACTGGTGCCCGCTCGAACAAATCCATGAGCAACGGGATGACAGTGACAGTGATGCATCTTCTGGGGCTGGAGCGATAACACAGCGGGGAGGGTGTTTGCCTTGCACGTGGCTGACCCGGGTTCGATTCCCAGCATCCCATATGGTCCCTGAGCACCGCCAGGAGTAATTCCTGAGTGCAGAGCCAGGAGTGACCCCTGAGCATCGCTGGGTGTGACCCCCCCCCCAAAAAAAAAAGAGTGCATCTTCCCTGGACCAGAAGTGTCAGACTGAGTCTTGTGTCAGCCTTGGCGCTCTGAACCAGATCGGCCACTTGGGGGCACTGTCGTTCCACTGGCCTCCCCAACCGGGCCCCCCTGCCCTATATGCGAGTTCGTGGTGCTGCTGTTTTGCTTCCTGAAGAGGCAGAAGAGGCAGACGGAGGCAGGTTCTGGAGTCATCTGGGTCTGGGGCTCTTCTAAGGAAAGGCTGGTGGGGGCTGGAGAGACAGCAAAGGGGGGAAAGGTGCTTTGCATGAGGCGGACCCAGGTGCGGTACCAGATGCCAAACCTGGTATCTTATCCCCCGAGCATCGCCAGGAACGATTCCTGAATGCAGAGCCAGGTGTGGCCCCCTCCTCCAACAAAAACAAACAAAGAAGTGCCCGTGTTGGATGTCCTCACGCTGACACGACCCCGTTGTGTCGTCTGCCCAGAGAGGGGCAGGCCCGGAACGGTTCCGTCTCCAGTGCGGGTGAGACTGGACTCGGTCCGCACGTTCCAGCTTGGAGTCTCAGCTCTGCAGCCCTGCCTGGTGTGCGGCCCCACAAGTAGCCGCAGTGCCTGCTACAGGCTGCCGGCCAGGTGAGCACACAGCGTGCTCCCCAGAGGGGCGGTCTCCCCACTGCACGGCCTCCAGGGACGCGTGGCGGAGGCGGGCACAGGTGCCCTTGAAGCTCGGTTGCCTTCTGAGCAGCCGTGGCCAGGCAGGGGCGGCCACTGGGCAGATGCCACCGTGCCAGGAGCCCAGGCGTGCCACTGCCGGGGAAGCCCACACTTCTCGGGGAGGCACAGATGCCTGGGGGTCGCTGGGCCGGAATAGGGGTCCGGATTGGAGTGGCGGCTCCCCTGGGAGGCATCTCGGGCGCAGCCCGTCACAGGCAGCCAAGGACATGGGGGGCAGCCTGTGAGTGCCAGAGAAGGACCCCCGAACAGCGATCGGAAGGATCCAAACCAGGAACAAGCCAGAAAACAAAAGGGTCTAAAACATGCCTTTTCTCTTCCTTCCTTCCTTCCTTCCTTCCTTCCTTCCTTCCTTCCTTCCTTCCTTCCTTCCTTCCTTCCTTCCTTCCTTCCTTCCCTCCTCCTTCCTTCCTCCTTCCTTCCTTCCTTCCTCCTTCCTTCCTTTTTCTTTCTTTCCTTTGTCTCTTTCTCTCCCTCCCTCCCTCCTTCTCTCTCTCTTTCTTTCTTTCTTTCTTTCTTTCTTTCTTTCTTTCTTTCTTTCTTTCTTTCTTTCTTTCTCTCTCTCTCTCTCTCTTTCTTTCTTTCTTTCTTTCTCTCTCTCTTTCTCCCTCCCTTCCTTTCTTCCTTTCTTTCTTTCTTTCTTTCTTTCTTTCTTTCTTTCTTTCTTTCTTTCTTTCTTTCTTTCTTTCTTTCTTTCTTTCTCTCTTTCTCCCTCCCTCCCTTTCTTTCTTTCTTTCTTTCTTTCTTTCTTTCTTTCTTTCTTTCTTTCTTTCTTTCTTTCTTTCTTTCTTTCTTCCTTTTTCTTTCTTTTCTTTCTCCTTCCTTTCTTTCTTTTCTTTTCTTTCTTTCTTTTTCTCTCTCTCCCTTCCTTTCTTTCTTTCTTTCTTTCTTTCTTTCTTTCTTTCTTTCTTTCTTTCTTTCTTTCTTTCTTTCTTTCTTTCTTTCTTCCTTTCTTCCTTTCTTCCTTCCTTTCTTTCTTTCTTCCTTTCTTTCTATTGAATCACGGTGAGATGCAGTTGCAAAGCTTTCATGCTTGAGTTTCAGTCACACAATGATTAAACACCCATCCCTCTACCTGTGCACATTCCCCACCACCACGTCCCCAGTGTTGCCCCCTCCCGCCTCATCCCAACCCTACCCCTGCCTCTCTGGCAGACAATTTCCCCCATACTCTCTCTCTCTCTCTCTCCTTTTGTGCCTTATGGTCTGCAATACAGATACTGAGCAGCTATCACGTTTGATCCTTTTTCTGCTTTCAGCACACATCTCTCATCCCGAACGATCCCTCCAACCATCACTGACTTAGTGATCCCTTCTCTATCCCAGATGCCTTCTCCCCCAGCTCATGAGGCAGGCTTCCAACTATGGGGCAATATTCCTGACCCTTGTGTCTACTATCCTTGGGTGTCAGTCTCATATTATATTATTCTATATTCCACAAATGAGTGCAGTCCTTCTCTCTCTGTCCCTCTTTCTGAGTCATTTCACTTAGCATGATACTCCCAATGGCCATCCACTTAGAAGCAAATTTCATGACTTCGTCTTTCCTAACAGCTGCATAGTATTCCATTGTGTAGATGTACCAATGTAACTTGCCTTTTCCAACGTGACAGAATAAACATGTACCAACGTCTCCGGAGGCCCAGAGAGATTGTGCAGAGGTTAAGGGACCGGCTTAACCACTAGCATGCCCATGACACTCATTTTCATCCCTGGCACCATGTGATCTCCTGGGCACGGCTTGCAGCGACCTCCCAGCACAGAACGGGGCGTCGCCCCCACCACAGCTGGAGGGTGGTCTCGATCTCTCAAAAATGGCACAAAAGAATAAACACTAGGGGCTGGAGCAATAGCACAGCGGGTAGGGCGTTTGTCTTGCACGCAGCCGGCCTGGGTTCGATTCCCAGCATCCCATATGGCCCCCTGAGCACCGCCAGGGGTAATCCCTGAGTGCAGAGCCAGGAGTGACCCCTGTGCATCGCCGGGTGTGACCCAAAAAAGCAAAAAAAAAAAAAAAAAAAAAAAACACCATTCCGCCAACCTACTTCAGAAAGCACTGGGGAACAGAGAAGTACAAGAAAGCTTCTTGCCTTTCAGGCAACTGACCTGGTGGGTTCTGTCTCTGGCACCACACATGGACCCCGTGTACAGGCAAGAGTGATCCCTGAATGCAGAGCCAGTAAGCCCAGTAAGCCCAGTAAGCCCTGAGCACTGCTGGGTGTGGCCCAAAAACAAAGTTCTGGGGACCCCTCTCTGTTCCTTTGTCTATTTGCCTCTCCCCCATAAAGAAAGACACATCCTCCAGCCGGCGAGGTCCATTTCTTTGCTTTTCTTTATCTTACCACTATTTTTGGCCTTCGGCCCCCTCCCCATTTTTTTCTTTTATCTTTTCTTTCTTTTTTTTTTTTTTGCCCTTTGGCTCACACCCGGTGATGCACAGGGGTTACTCCTGGCTCTGCACTCAGGAATTATTCCTGGCGGTGCTCAGGGGACCTTATGTGACGCTGGGAATCGAACCCGGGTCGGCTGCATGCAAGGCAAACACCCTACCCGCTGTGCTATCGCTCTGGCCCCACCATTGTTTTTCTCAGGTATGTTTTTTCAACGGAATGATCAAGAGATACGTCTTTACAAAGCTGTCCAGGATTTGGTTTCAGTCATACAATATTCCAACTTGGGTCCACTGTTTCTGACCACCAAGGTCCCATTTCCCTCTACCCCCCACCGCCTGCCTCTGTGGAGGATGCTTCTTTCTCTTTCTCTTTCTCTTTCTCTCTGTCTCTTTTCTTTGAGGCATTGTGGTTTGCAGTTTTGTTACTGGAAGGTTATCAAGTACATCATCTTACCTCCTTCGAGTACTCAGTTCTTATCCAGAGCGATGTTTCCAACTATCACTGTCATAGTGGTCCCTTCTCCATCCTAACCGCCCTCCCCCACAACCTGTGACAAGCTTCCACTTGGCCCTCATTCCTATTGGGATTCGTCTCATGCTATATGTATTTTTTATATCCCACAAATGAACGCAGTCATTCTCTGTCCCTCTCTCTCTGACCCATTTCACTCAGTACTCTCCGTGTCCATGCATATACTAGCAAATTTCATGACTTCATTTTTTCCTAACAGCTACGTGTTTTATTGTGCATATTTTCTTTATTCACTCATCTATTCTCAGGAATCCTGAACCACTGGTTCTTTTTTTTTTTTTTTGTAAGGGGGAATCATACCCGGCGATGCTCAGGGGTTCCTCCTGGCTCTGCACTCAGGAATCACTCCTGGCGGTGCTTGGGGGACCATATGGGATGCTGGGGATCGAACCCAGGTCGGCCGCGTGCAAGGCAAACACCCTTCCCGCTGTGCTAGAGCTCTGGCCCCCGACCCTCCTTAGTTGACCTTTATAGAAGTGACATCCCTCAGCCTTTCTTGGTCACCGTTTCCTTCCATGGTAATTCATGTTGTGGGGGGCCTGAGCAGGCCGGTTTACTGTGCTGACAAAGGCAGAGAAGCACACTTCTCGGCTGTGTGAAGTGAGGATAGAACAACACAATATGGGGCTGGAGCGATAGCACAGCGGGTAGGGCGTTTGCCTTGCACGTGGCCGACCCGGGTTCGAATCCCAGCATCCCATATGGTCCCCTGAGCACCGCCAGGGCTCATTCCTGAGTGCATGAGCCAGGAATGACCCCTGTGCATTGCCGGGTGTGACCCAAAAAGAAAAAAAAAAAAGAACAACACAATACCCCAGAGCCACGGGTCCAGCTGTAAGAGGCAGGTTCAGGACTGCGATGGCAGCGAGTGGGAAGTGACCAGGGAATGGGAGGTGACCCCCCACCCCCACGCCCAAACTACTGTCTCGGATCCAAATTGCTGTTGTGGTGGTTTGATGTGGCTTCCTGGGGCTCACTACAGTGCATTCGTGGGTGGAGAAGCCCCTGGCCCTCTTCTGATTTGGGGGTCAGGGTGCAGGTTTGCAGGGACGTGGTGCCTCGCTCGGGCGCCCGCAGTGGCTGGTTTCCATGGACGCTTGGAGAGGTTCCTTTCCTGGGAGCCATCCTGCAGGGGGCAAGTCGGACCCAGAGCCGCACCTGCTGTGGTTCCTGTCTGGGCCGTATCGTTCTCCTCGACTTGACAGGAAGCCCGTGGCAGTGAGGATACAGTTACAGTGTTTCATCGCTTCTCGGCCTTTTGGCTAAGATCAAGTGTAGTATGTGCAGTTACAGTGTTTCCAGGTGAGGATACAGTTACAGTGTTTCCAGGTGAGGATACAGTTACAGTGTTTCCAGGTGTGTCCGCAGGCTTGATGGTGTCTTGTGAGAGTTCTGTTGTGAAGTTCTCATTTTTTTTTTTTTCGGGATGGGGTGGAGAATTCAGAGCCTCACACACAGCAGGCAGGTGCTCCAGCCAGGAGCCGCATCCCCCCTCCAGCCCTGAAAGGCTCATTTTATTTGTGACTGAGAGAAGCAGGAGAGACTTTGGCTGAAATTGCAGATATGCGTTTGCTTCTGGCGGAAGCCTGGGGGCTCATGTGGAGCGGACGGTCACCCTGGCTGGCAGCTTCCCTTGCAGCCCTCGATGCTCCTTTAATTTTATTTTGGTTTTAGTTTTTGGATCACACCTGGGGATGCTCAGGGGTTACTCCTGGCTCTGTGCTGAGGAATTACTCCCGGCGGGACTCAGGGGACTGTATGGGATGCCAGGGATCAAACCCAGGTTGGCTGCATGCAAGGCAAACGATTTGCCCACTGGACTATTGCTGCAGCCCAAAGTGTGACAATTTTTTTTTTTTTTGCTCCACATTTGGCATGCTCAGGGCTTACTTCTGGCTCTCACTCAAGAGTCACCTCTGGAAGGTTTGGGGGACCATATGAGATGCCAGGAGTTGAACCCACCAGGTTGGCTGTATGCTGAGCGAACACCCTCCCCGCCGTACTCTGCTGTTTGAACTTCTTTCAGAGGCTCTCCTCTTCCCTCCCCTGCCCTCCCCTCCCCTAGCTTCAGTACTGGGAGCACACCCCCTCCCCAGAAAAAGTCAGTGAACTGATTAGGTCTTGGGAGGTTGTTTTGTTTTTTTTTTTTGTTCTGCTTTTTAGTCCATTCAGCACCAAGAGAGGTCAGATGCCTTATCTAACGTATCTTGGTGCTCAATGACTTGCCCGTCCTGTGGGTTTATTTTTCCTCTCTGGAGGTCCGGTTCTGATAGAAGGTCCGCATCTGAATGCCTGCATTTAGCAGGCTCTGGACCCGCCAGGCAGGCCCCTGGACTCAAAACATGACGTCAGAGTCTCCAGGGCCCAGTGAAAGGGTCCAGAATAGCAACTGGTTTTCTTCCCAGGGATTTTGTTTATTTTTGAATAAACAAGATGAAGTGCTCTGCGTGTCCTTCTTAATGCTAGATCCGCAGAGGCTCAGACATTCATATATTCGTGGGTCTACAGTCTGGCATTTGAGTTGACTTCAGAAGATCGTTCCCGAAAAGCACTTTTCTGTGAAAAATAGCAGTTCTCAAACAGGGAGACACCCTTCTTGACCTGTGCTCTAAGCACGCATTCTCTGCAAGCTCCAGCTGTGGAAGTCTTTCCAGAAGTGTCTGGGCAGGGAGCCCCACTTTGAAGGGTGAAACATTACTTAGGAGCCAGAGAGGAGAGAGAGCTTAGGCGCTAGGCTCTGCCTGCGGCCAACTCTAGCTCGGGCCTCGGTACGTCATGTGGGCCCCGAGCACTGCTGGTGTGTCTCCAAAACAACAAAAACTGTTTTATGTTATTTTTTTTTTCCTTGTGGGCCACACCCAGCAATGCTCAGGGGTTCCTTCTGGCTCTGCACTCAGGAATTACTCCTGGCGGTGCTTGGGGGGACCCTATGGGATGCCGGGGATTGAACCCTGGGTCAACCGTGTGCAAGGCAAATGCCCTCCCCACTATCCTATCACTCCAGCCAGCTCCACAAGAAAAAAACTTAACTCCAAGCGGCAGTACCCCTCTGTGATATTTCTCCCTCGGTATTCAGAGCAAAGCACCTTGCCACGGAATTGACCTTCGTGGCCGGTGGGGCCCCTGGGTGTGTGGACTGTGTGGAGCTGCAGCCAGCCCTAGTCCACCCCCCTGCCCCCCCTCCCCAAAGGAAGGGGATGCAGGAAAAGAGAAAGGCTGATAAGGCCCACTTCCTGCCACGCAAGTCAGCAAAAGCACCGTTATCTGCCCGCATCGGGCCTGAGCGGGCTGTTCCCAGGCTCAGGTGCTCGTCAGTACCAGCCTGTGCGTGGAGCGGGGGGGGGGGGGGGGGGGGGGGCTCGGGGAAGGTGCTGACCGGGCAGCTCTGAAGCTGGACTTTGAGACTCCGGTGGCTGGCTGCCCCCAGGGAGAGCCGCGGTCCCGCCCCGGCCTGGCTTGGCTGAGGCACTTGATTTCCGCTCCCGCAAAATGGCCCTGCGAGGGGCTGCAGGGGGCCAGGGGTACCTGGCAGGAGGCTCCCTCCACCCCCACCCCGTAGGAGAGCCGTTTGCCAGGCTGCTTTCACGGAATCCCGGGGAGCAGGTCAGAGACACTGAGATGCCGCAAGTGGCCCCCGCGATGACATCTGGCTTCTTGTCAGAAAGGCTGGTGTGGGGCTGGAGAGATAGCACAGCGGGTAGGGCGTTTGCCTTGCACTCGGCCGACCCGGGTTCAAATCTCAGCATCCCATAGGGTCCCCTGAGCACCGCCAGGGGTAATTCCTGAGTGCAGAGCCAGGAGTAACCCCTGAGCACCGCCAGGGGTAATTCCTGAGTGTAGAACCAGGAGTAACCCCTGTGCATCGCTGGGTGTGACCCAAAAAGAAAAAAAAAAAAAAAGGCTGGTGTAGAAACCTGCTGGAGATCCGCTGATAAGGGCCGTGCTGATACGGAGCTGGTGGGGGCAGGGGAGGGGGTGGGCACCCCCCCCCACCCCACACACACTTTCTCAGAACCGGCAGGCCGAGGAGCGAGCTTTCACCAGCTTTTCAGTCGCTTCTCAGTCTCTTCCAAGAAACAGGCCTGCAGGGTCAGGCTTCCTTCATCACGGCCAGCCCTGGTTCTCCTGCCTCGACTTGGTGTCTATGGAAACAGGCAACCCCCCTGCTCCTCTTGTGGGGGACATGTGTCAGGAATGGCTAGGAAGGGCAGCGTGCTTGCGTGGAGGAACCTTCAGTTCCAGATCAATGGTCCTGGGCATCTGCAAAGGAGGCGGTTCTGGAAGCGCCCAGGGCCAGCCCCTGTGAGACCTTTTTTTTTTTTTTAACACCTGGTGATGGGGTTACTCCTGGCTCTGTGCTCAGGAAGCATTCCTGCTGGTGCTTGGGGGAACTCTATGGGATGCCGGGGATCGAACCTGGGTTGGCCACATGCAAAGCAAGTGCCTTCTCTGCTATTCTCTCTCTCCATCCCTCCTGTATGCTTCTGAGCTTGAGGGGTCAGGATGGGGGAGAAGGAAGAATTGAGTCCCGAGACCAGACTGATCAGCCTTCCCTGAGCCAGGCTCAGAGTCCTCCCTCACTCCCCCCCCCCCCCCGACCCTGGGAGAAAACTCCCAAAGGCCCCAAGGCGGCAGAAAGTCGGAAGGAACTTGGTCTGGCCCCAGCTGGGAAGACGCGGCCAGGGTGAAGCCACCACCCAGCACAAATCCCTGATCTTCCTGTTCCCAGACACCCTGAAGGACGCATTTAAAATTAAAAAATTTTAAACTACCGTGAGTTAAAGTTGTTCACGATTGTGTTTTGATTCATGCAATGTTCCAACACCTGTCCCTTCACCAGTGTACATCTCCCATCACCAATGTCACCAGTTGCCCTCCCTTCGCCCCCCACTTTCAGTCTGCCTCTACAGCATGCACTTTTCTTTCCTTTTAAAAAATTTAGAAATTTTATTAGCGAATCACCGTGAGACAAAGTTACAGACTTACAGGTTTTCACGCTTACGTTTCAGTCATACAACGATCGAGTGCCCACCCCTCCACCAGTGCCCATTTTTCACCACCCCCACCCTGTCCCCTTCACCCACCCTGCATCTGTGGCAGGGCATTCCCATTTGCTCGCTCTTTTTGGGCGTTGTGGTCTGCTACAGAGGTATTAAGTAGGCATCATGTTCAGTCTATAGTCTATTTTCAGCCCGTATCTCCCATCCCTAGTGGACCCTCCTAGCGCCCTTTGCTTGGTGGTCCCTTCTCTATCAGAGATGCTTCTTCACCTAGCGTGTGTCTCATTCCTTTTGGGCATTAGTTTGTAGGACAGGTACTGAAAGGCTGTCACTTATGTCCCTTTACCACCTCTTTCCGGACTCCGTTCTTGTCGAGTGATCATTGTCACAGTGGTCCCTTCTCTATCCTAACTCCCCCCCACCCCCCCCTTGTGATAAGCTTCCAACCACAGGCAAGTCCTCCTGGGCTGTTCCTACCATCCCTGTGTGATAGTCTCCTACTGCGCTTTTTACTAGGGTAGCGTATTGGAAGGAAGACAATGAATGACGCATTTTTCCACCAACTGCCCCGGCCTGGCTCAAACCCAGACGCTGCTCTGCGGCCATCTCCCGAAGCCCGGGCCAACAGACTCCTGAAGCCGAGCTCTGACTTGCCCCGGCCCCTTCCCCCCTGCCCCCATGGTGTCCCTATAGGTCATTCTGGAAAGTTCTGTGCCCGTGTGGTAGGCATGCAGAGGAGGTCAGTGGCCCCCTCCACTGGACATGTGGAGGGAGGGAAGGAGGTGGTGGTCAGCCACCTGTGTCCTTCGGGCCAGGTTTCGTTCTTCTGGCCTCCTTGGGGGCCTTGGCTCTCCTGACCCAGCCCCAGCAGCCGAGCTTTGAGGGGGCCTGTCTGGCTTCTGGGTCGGGTGACCGGGATTAACACCCCTGTTGCCGGGATTGGCACCTGCCTATTTTCTTTTGGGGACACTCCCGGTGATGCTCAGGGGTTCCTCCTGGCTCTGCATTCAGGAATTACTCCTGGTGGTGCTCAGGGGATCCTATGGGATGCTGGGAATCAAACCCAGGGCCAGCCGCGTGCAAGGCAAACTCCCTCCCTGCTGTGCTATTGCTCCAGCCCCCCTGCCCTGGCCTGTTTCCTTGGCCCCAAAGGCCACCTTTCCTTACGGGAACACTCCAAAGTCATTCTGGGGTGACTATCCACCCGTGTGTCGCATACAGAGGACGGGGGACAGGCCAGTCAGGGTTTGCAAGAAATACCAGGGTGCAGTGCTGGTCCCACAAGCAGCCTCGGCAGACCCGCTTTCTGGAGGTTTGAAATTCTTTATTGGAAACTGGAGTTCACCTCCCAGAGCCCTCCCAGAGCTTCCGGGCCTGGCGAAGGCCCCCGAGGACACCCACACCCAGGACCAGGGTGGCAGCCAGCAGCAGCAGGAACAGCCAGAGGGGAGGGTTCCAGCTGGGGTTCCCGGGGGAACCTGCGAGAGAGGCAGGACCAAGGATGTGGGACTGGCCACGCCAGCCCTTCCTGTGATCTGAGAAGGGGGTGGGGGCGGGTCTCTCCTGCTCTAGTTCTCCCTTGAGTGTGGTTCCGCTATCTCCTGCCCCCGGCTTGACCCGAGCGCCCCGTTGTTCACCACACCATGGGTGGGGGTGGGGCATGCCTCTACCTGCAGGCTCCGGCGTTGGCTCCTGCCTGGAAGCATCCTCGAAGCCCACTGGCCCCAGAGAACTCACGATGTTTTGGGGTCCGGCCGTGTCGTCACGGGGTCCCGAGGATCGGCGGCGCCCTACCCGGGGGTTGTGGGGTCAGGGGGAGGCGGGACGGTGTTTGGCTGGGGGGCATCCAGCCCCTTGCAGCCCAGAAGCTCAAGCCCATGGACTGAGGGGAGGAAGTGCCCCCTTCTCTCCCCACTGCTCGAACTCCTCCCCCCCCCCCCCCGCCCCTCCAGCCCAGACTCACTGTTATTCTCAGACTGGCAGAGGGGGGCGCAGTCCTGGGGCCCCGGGTGGGAGGAGACGGAGGCACTGCAGAAGAAGTAAACCTGGGGGAGAGGCAGGACATCAGGACCACAGCCTGAGGGTGCAGCCTGCGCCGCTCTTGCATCTGCAGGTTTGAAATCCACGCCTTGCCCCTCCTCCTGCTCCAGCTTGCCTCATTCATGCGGTTCTATCTTCGGCATCCCACGGTTCCCAACCCAAAGCCCGCCAGGAGTAACCCTGGAGCACTGTTGGGTGTGGCCCCCCCAAAGTTAAAATTAAGATCACCAATGGGAAAGGCACCTCCCCTGCCCTCTGCCCCCAGGCAGAGCCCCTGGGGGAGGCTCGGTTTCCGCCCACCGAGAGGAACACAGCCTGACCAGCGCCTCCCATCTAGCCCTGCTGGCCAGAGACGGGGACAGACGGGAGAGTAGCCAGAGGCCACGCCCCCTAAATGACAGTGGCAGGAGCGGGTCTGAGTCAGCACCCAGTGAGACCCCACCCATGAGCCCTCACTCCGCAGGGCGGGTTAGAGGCTCAGAGAGGAGCACAGCGGAATGAGCATTCTATGTTTCGCTTTTTGGGTCACACCTGGCGATGCACAGGGATTATTCCTGACTCATGCACTCAGGAATTAACTCCTGGTGGTGCTCTAGGGACCATAGGGGATGCTGGGGATCGAACCCGGGTCAGTTGCATGCGAGGCAAATGCCCCCCCCACCCCTGCTGTGCTATCACTCCGGCCCCCGGGATGACCATTAACCAGACAAACGGGCCAATGAGTGACCTCGTGAGGGCAGCCCCGTCCACTGGAGCCGGAAGGTGGCCGGAGCAGTAGATATGAGTCACGGAAGACCCCAGCTCTGCACTCCCTGCCCCCAGCCCCTCAGCCCGGCACCACCGGGCCCAGAATCCCTGGGTGGCCCTCCAAATAGATCTGTGTGTTTCTGGAGCTGCTGCCCGCTTCTGAAGCTAGATCCAGGCAAGCAGACCCCTAGAGACCTCTCCTATCTGGTGCAGGGCCCCCTCAATGCCCAAGGCTACCCGTCACCCACTGGAGAAGGTGACAAGGTCAGACACATTCAAAGCAGAATTCTGTATGAAGTAACAGAATAGGAGGATAACCGCTAAGGAGAGCAGAGAGCAGGGCCAGGAGGATCGCTCCACGGCTTGGAAGCCCATCTCACGTGCTGGGGGAAAAGGCAGGTGTGATGGAGAAGGGACCACCAAGTAAATAGTTGGAGGGATCACTCGGGATAGTAGAAACATGCGGAAAGTAGGCTATGGACCAAGCATGATGGCTTAGTGCCTATACTGCAAACCATAACAGCCGAAAGGAGAGAGGGAATGTGCCTGCCACAGAGGTAGGGGTGGGCAGGGGTGGGAAGGGACACTGGAACATGGGTGGAGAATGGGCAACTGATGGAGGGATGGGTACTCGAACACTGAAACGTGATCGAGAATTTGTAAGTCTGCAACTGTATCTCATGGTGATTCATTACAATAAGTCACCGTCACTGTCATCCTGTTCATCGATTTGCTTGAGCAGGCACCAGTAACATCTCCATTGTGAGACTTGTTACCGTTTTTTTGGCATATCAAATACACCACTGGGAGCTTGCCAGGCTCTGCTGTGCAGGTGGGAACTCTCAGGAGCTTGCCGGGCTCTCTGAGAGGGACGGAGGAATCGAACCCGGGTTGGCTGCCTGCAAGGCAAATGCCCTACCCGCTGTGCTATCAAATAAATAGAAACAAAGCAGGATTCTGGGCTGGCACACAGACTGGTTCGGGGGAGCTGGTTTCCACCCGCAGTTTCCACCACTGTTTCACCCACACCGTGAGGTGCCTGCCGGCTCCCCAGGGCTCTAGGGAGGGGGTGGGGGGCACAACTGTTGAGGCCCGTGGGCATCTCTTACCAGGCCCCTGAGCGCCTTCTCAGGGGTGGAGTCCAGGAGGGCAAAGGTGGCGACGGTGAAGCGTTGGTGGTGGCAAGGGAAGGGCAGTCCGGTCCCGTTCGTGGGCACCATTTGGGTCTGATAGCTGTCCCCTAAGTAGGGGCACCTGGGCGGGAGAGAAGCTGGGAAGTAGGGGCACAGGGAGGGGCCGAGGGGGCCTGAGGATGGCGCCTCCCCCCGGCTCTGGGCCCCTCCCTCCCCACTCACCCGCCCAACAGGATTGGCCACTGGGGCTGCTGGAAGGGGCTGGCGCTGGGCGTGGCCCAGCAGTGGTCCAGGGCCAGGACCAGGCTGGGGTCTGTCCTCTGCAGGAGCCGGACCTCCACGGGGACCGGCTGGCGGAGCAGCCGCACGATGGGGTAGTCTCTGTCCTCGAAAAAGGAGCTGAACGTCTCATCTGCAGGGGGAGGGGGTACCTGAGCCTCAGGGCTGCGGGCCTGGGTCTGTTCCCCGCCCCCGTCGCCCCCCCCCACACACACTCCGGCGGGGCTGGGGGCTCCGTACCCTTGGCGATCCTCAGCTCCAGCCGCAGTGGGCCAGACTGGGTCACGGGGCCCGGGGGTGGCGGAGGGAAGACAGATGCCTGGATGGGCAGGAAGTCCTGGGCCTTGAAGATGCAGCGGACGAGAAGCCTGGAGTCCCGTGGGAAGGACAGGGGGAGGCGGGGGCGAGAAGGACAGGGGGAGGCGGGGGCGAGAAGGACAGGGGGAGGCGGGGGCGAGAAGGACAGGGGGAGGCGGGGGCGAGAAGGACAGGGGGAGGCGGGGGCGAGAAGGACAGGGGGAGGCGGGGGCGAGAAGGACAGGGGGAGGCGGGGGCGAGAAGGACAGGGGGAGGCGGGGGCGAGAAGGACAGGGGGAGGCGGGGGCGAGAAGGACAGGGGGAGGCGGGGGCGAGAAGGACAGGGGGAGGCGGGGGCGAGAAGGACAGGGGGAGGCGGGGGCGAGAAGGCGGGTCAGCGCACCCCATTGGATACAGCGGGCACGCCTCCTGCCTCCCGTGCCGCCCACCCAGGTTCGATTCCTGGCACCTCGTACGGTCCCAACGAGACCGGCAGGAGTGAGTGAACCCTGAACACAGAGCCAGGAGTCAAGCCCTTAAACCAAAAATACCCTCTCCACAATGGGGTCCTGACTTCGCAGAGGCAGAAGCAGGATTCCTACCGGGAGGGTGGGGGGGGGCGGGGCATCTGCCCCAGTGGCCACTCACAGATACATCCCTGGACCAAGTGGCCCGGCTACTGCCTTTCTCGACAGCCGGACAGCCCCTCCGAGGCCACAGCAGGAAGGGGGCGGCGTGGAGGTCTCTTGGCACTGACCGTTTGAGGGACCAGCACGGGGTTTTGAGGCATGTGCCGGGGTCCACTCTGGACCATTACCAAGGACATGCCAAAGTCATGGTAAACAGGGGGGCGAGTGCCCTGGCCACATCAGCCTGCACTTGCAACTGGAGGGGCTAGTGTCCCTCATGGACCCAGAGGGGACGCAGGCCTGGTATCCCCCGGTATTTCGTGGGAGTTGACCGACACCTTCCCTGGTGCCCTGTTTCCTGAGTCCTCTGCCTTTGCCTCTTCGAGCCTGGAGTGACATCCCAGATGGAGAATGCAGCCTGGCACTGCCCAGTGGGGGTGCCCTCCTGCTCCCCACCCCCCTGCCCTTGCCCATGCAGCTGTTAGTCCTAACTAGGTCCCCTGAACAGTTATTTTGGGGGGGTCACACCTGGAGATGCTCAGGGGTTCCTCCTGGCTCTGCACTCAGGAATTACTCCTGGCGGTGCTCAGGGAACCATATGGGATGCTGGGATTCGAACCCAGGTTGGCTGCGTGCAAGGCAAACGCTCTACCTGCTGTGCTATCGCTCTAGACCACCCGCCCCTCCGTGAACAGTTCTTAAATCCAAGGATAGGTGGGAGACACATTTGCAGCCCACACCCTGGCTCCTAGCAGGACTTGCTGTCTGGGAACTAGAAGTCTGAGCCCCAATACCAGCTGTCTGGCCTCAGCCCTCATGGCTGGAGTTGGGGGGAGCCCAGTGCTCCCTTGGCCCGGGTTCACGTAACAGCTGTGTGGTGGGCTGCCTGGCCCCCACAATCAAAGGCAGGGCCCTTCAGAAGCTCCTGTGTACGGGGGTGCCACCTGACTCACAGCCCGAAGGCCCTTCTGCAGAAGGTGGTCTTCATCTGCCCCCAGTACACGGACATGCCCCCAGAGCCCCTGTCTCCTAACCCGAGCCCCAGAAAGGGAGGGGCCAGGGAAGCCTTGCTCTCAGCTGGGTTCTTTTTGGGTCACACCTGGTGATGCTCAGGGGTTCCTCCGAGCTCTGCACTTAGGCAGGACTCCTGGTGATGCTTGGGGGACTCTAGGGGATGCTGGGGATCGAACCTGGGTCGGCCACATGCAAGGCAAGCTCCCTCCCCACTGTGCTATGGCTCCGGCCCCCCTCAGCTGGGTCTGAGCTGGGAGAGGTTCTCCAAGAACATTGGGCGGGCAGATCCACACACGCTCGCACCAGCCCAGTGCCCCGCAGAGGTCACATCAGCCATCGGGAGCACGGGTGCACCCCCAGCCTGCCTGTCCCCAGCACCTTACCGGAAGGTGCCGTCCCGGGTGATGGAGCCCTGGGGTCCCGTCTGCACATCCTTGTCGCTCACCAGCAGGTTCTCATAGATGAGCTGGTTGCCCACCAGCTGCAGGAGAAGGAGACAGTGGGGTGAGGCTGGCCCTGCCCGGGGCATCCCCGGGAGACTGGCCCTGCCTGTCGCCCCCCCCTACCTGCAGGGTGGTGTTGCAGTGGGTGAGGGAGAAGCTGAAGACCAGGAAAGACTCGGTCTGCTGCACGGGCGGGCAGCTGTGGGGGGCGCCGGCCAGGCGGATGCTGCCCAGGGTCACCCTGTGTGCCGCGGCTGTATCCTGGGACACCACCAGGACCGCGCGGCCATCTGCGAAGCACTGGACGGTCTCTGGGGGGCAGAGATCAAAAGGTCAGTGAGGTCTTGGAGGCTCCTGTCCTAAACTGGGGTTCGAGGGGCTGGAGCGATAGCACAGTGGGGAGGGCATCTGCCTTGCACGCGGCTGACCGGGGTTTGATTCCCAGCATCCTATAGGGTCCCCCGAGCACCGCCAGGAGTAATTCTTGAGTGCAAAGTCAGGAGTGACCCTGAGCATCGCTGGGTGTGATCCAAAAAGAAAAAACCAAAAAAGAAAAAAAAAACAAAAAACAAAAACGAGTTCACTTGCCTTGAAACTTGAGTTTTTGTTTTGTTTTTGGATCACATCTGACAGTGCTCAGGGGTCACTCCTGGCGGCTGCATACAAGGCAAATGCCCTCGCCGCTGTACTATGGCTCTGGCCCCAGAGGAGAGGAGTCTGAAGTGGGGTCCCCCATTTCTCACAGAGACCAGGCTGGCTCGGGAGGAGGGTCTGTTGGGGGGTGGGATGGGGAGGTTGCTAGTTCTGGGCCACAACTGCTTAATTAAGGCCAGCTGGGACACGGTGCGGGGGTGTGTGTGGGGGGTCACGGCCTCCAAAGGTGCCCACAGTCCTTCCTGAGACGTTCACATGAGGGAGGGTGGTGGGGGGTGTTCTCGAACCCAGAATTGGGGGGCACTGTACCTGTGTTGCCATAGTAACAGGGAACCTCTCTGGTGTCGTCATAGCAACAGCCAGCTCGCTGACAGGCTTCCTGAGTCGGGGTCTCCAGGCAGGGGATGTGTCCTGAGACCAGCTGACACCGCTTCTGGGTCTGATGGGTCCCCGAGGCGGGTGAGAGGGCGGGAGGAACTTCCGGGGGGACTTCCAGTCAGATGGAGAAGCAGGACCACTACCTCCTGCTCCCCCACCGCCCTCCGTGCACCCCCAAAGGCCCCAGGCCCCGGAGAGGGAGCACCTACCTCCGTAGACTGGCCCGTCCACATCCCAGCCGGCCTGGGTGCCCCCCGGGGGGCGTGAAGGCGGGCTGGGGTGGGTGGGTCCAGGTTCTTGGGACCTGGAGGCTGAGAGGAGGCGGGGCTCTGCGGCCGGGAGGCTGGGGGAGGGCAGCAGGGGCTGGGTGGGCGGGGTGGACGGGCCCGAGGAGGCGGGGGACGCTGTCCGGTGCAGACTGAGAGCCCAGCCGAACCCGGGCTTGGGGCAAGTCAGCGTGATGTCGCGGGATTCTGCCACACGGCCGTCGGGCAGCGCCGTCTCCACGGACACCCTCAGGCGCCAGTGACTGTCCTGGAGGTGGGAGTGGGGGAGGGCCAGGAGCGGCCAGGTCAGGTCCCCTGGGTGCTGGCCCTTTCCCTGCCCAGACTGCGCGAGCCCCACCTTCTCCAGTACGTGGCAGCCTCTGTAGTCGGCGGAGAAGACCACCGGCCCCCGAGGTCTGGACGTGACCCAGTGGTAGCAGACGGAGCAGTTGTTCACCTCAAACCGGTTCCCAAATTCATCTGCGGGGAGGGTTCCAGGGTGTGGGAGGGGTGCGTGAGGCCAGAGCAGCTGCTGAGGAGCCCGACCCCCCTCCCTACTCAGGGAAATACGTGCTTCCATCTGAGCTTAGCTCGCTGTGTAACCTTGGGCAAGCTCCTTTCCCTCTCTGGTCTGTTTCTACCTCGGCAAGGAACAGTGTCCCCTGTTGCCCGCACAGAGCAGGTGAAGTTTTGTTTTGCTTTTTGGGTCACACCCAGCGATGCTCAGGGGTGACTCCTGGCTCTGCACTCAGGAATTACTCCTGGAGGTGCTCGGGGAACCATATGGGATGCCGGGGATCGAACCCGGGTTGGCCGCGTGCAAGGCAAACGCCCTCCCTGCTGGACTTTTGCTCTAGCCCCAGAGCAGGTGAAGTTTGGAGAGAAGACAGGTGGATAAGGCAGAGGAACTCGAGTTCGAGAACTTTCTCCCTTACCCTGGGCGGCCCTGAGCCTTTTGCCGGCTTACTTGGCCATTACAATCACCTGGAGGTACCTTCCCCGTGTTCACCTGCCATGTCCCCCCATCAGCAGCCGGGGTACCCTCTGGGCGCGCCCCCACTTCCTGTACAGCTGGCTCAGGCTAGAGGCCAAAGTTGGGTGGGGAGCGGGCAGGCACTTTTCTTACAGGTTTGGGTTCAGCTTACAAACTGCAGATTCAAACCCCAATTCCAGGTCCCCATTTTGCATCTCAGGCCATGCCCGGGTGGAGGCGGGGAACCCAGCAACCCCCAGGGGGTGTGAGGGCACACAACAGGGTGCCCGCTGGCTATGGTCACAGAGATGAGGGCACACTCACGGGCTGGGCCGAGTTGCACTGCAAGGGAAATCAAGTCTGCCTCTCCGGGACCCAAGGGTGAGTGAGGGGTGGGGTGCCCCAGGGGCCGGGGGACCCTCCCCCCACCCCAAAACGGTAGGTAGCTTGTGGGGGCCACACTCACCTACCACCCGGAAGTGGATCGTCTGGCCGGGCGGGGGGTACACTAGCAGCTGCAAGCCCTGGGCCCCGCAGTCATAGCTGTGCCGCAGGCCGGAGACCCCTGGCTGGAGGGGGGTTGGCTGCCCCCGCCCCAGCCCGGCCCCCAGCAGCAACAGCGGCACCAGGCACCAAGCTCCCGCCATCCGTCAGACGCCTCGACCCTCAGGACCCACCCGGCCCCGGCGCTTAGCCCAGGCTTTATATGGGGGAGGCGGCAAGGGCCGCCACCTGGGGGAGCCACCGCCCGCCCCGGGTTCCTCACAGCTGCCGCGGGTGTTGGGAGCAGGGGAGGGGGGTGGAGGGAGGGAAGGCTGCAGGCAGGGCCGGCTCCAGACCCCAAGCCTCCGGGGGTCCCGGGACCTCAGGGAGCTGTAGGGGCAGTGATGATGGTGGTGATGGTGGTGTGTGTGGGGGGGGATGCTGTCGGCTGGGTTCGTTGGCAGCCCACCCCTGAGGCCCCGCTAAAGAGTTTATAGGGCGTCAGGTGAGGAAGAGGCTCGTGGGCCCCCCCACCCCCCAACCCAGGCCTTCTGAGGATGAAGCAATGAGTGGCAACAGCAGGTGTTTCGTTTCTTTATCTTTTTTGGCTTTGGGGCCACACCTGGCAGTGCTCAGCGCCTTCTCCTGGCTCCGTGGCCAGGGGCCACGCCTGGTGGGGCTCAGGGGGCCACATGGGGTGCTGGGGTTTGAACCCGGTCGGCTGAGTGCAGGGCGAGGAGCATCTTCCCCATGGGACTCTTGGCTGGCCTCGATGACAGTTGTTTCTAATGAAGGGACCACGGAAAGCTAGCCACACCTTCCGTGTGGGCCTTGCTTTGTTTTTCCTTTTAATTTTAGAATTTTTTCTTTTTTCTTTTTTTTTTTTTTTTGCTTTTTGGGTCACACCCAGCGATGCTCAGGGATTACTCCTGGCTCTGCACTCAGGAATTACCCCTGGGGGTGCTCAGGGGACCGACCATATGGGATGCTGGGAATCGAACCCAGGTCGGCCTCGTGCAAGGCAAACGCCCTACCCATTATGCTATCACTCTAGCCCCCCAAATTTTAATTTTTTAAGTCCATCCATCCATCCACCAGTGCCCATTCTCCACCCCCAATTTCCCAGTGTCCCTCCCCCTTCCAACCCCGTCTCTGTGACAGGCACATTCCCTCTTTCTCTCTTTTTGCAACCACGAGTTAATTTGACAGGGAGGGCCCATGGCAACTCGGCTGGTCTCCTGCTCCCTCTCTTCCTTTTCATCCTTTCCCCTTTTTCTGTCTTGTGGTCTTAGCTTTTTTCTTTTCTTTTCTTTTCTTTTTTAACCCGGTTCCGTTTATTTAGTTGGCAGAGCGGCGGGAGCCCCTCCCGGCAGGGTTCCAGGGGCCAGACAAAGCCTGAGCCCAGGTCCCAGAGCCCTCTTCCCGGTTCCAGCCTCAGTCCCTTAGCTGGGAATTCTGTCCCCCCCCCTCTTGCTTTTTGGTAGGGCGAGGGATCAAACCCAGCGCCTCGGTGAGGCCAGCGCCTACTCCTGAGTCGGACTTGCTGCTTTTCAGCCCAGACAGAACAAGTCTAAGAAAGTCCATGGAGGGGCTGGAGCAATAGCACAGCGGGTAGGGCATTTGCCTTGCACGCGGCCGACCCGGGTTCGATTCCCAGCATCCCACATGGTCCCCTGAGCACCGCCAGGGGTGATTCCTGAGTGCAGAGCCAGGAGTAACCTCTGTGCATTGCCAGGTATGACCCAAAAAAAAAGCAAAAAAAAAAAAAAGTCCATGGGGAAAAAAAAAAGAAGGGCCGGGCATGAAGCTCGGGCATAGTGTTAGCACCTGCCCCGCTGCTGGGGGGTCCTGGGCCCCGGCTCTGATGGTCACAGACGCACAATTGCACATGCATGTGTGTGTGCGCGCGCATGCGCTGCTCAGGGTCCCCCACGTTTTGCTGTATCAGCAGCAGCCCACGGCTCCCGATGGAGGGGCGACACCCTCATTTCCTGCAGCCTCTGGCGCTGGTCCGTGCAGTGAGCACTGTTTGCTGTGACTCAGAGCGGCTGGAGGGGCGCGTGGCAGGGGCTCCCTGGGGCAGGCTTCAATCCAGCCTCCAGGGCTGCCAAGCTGCGATCTGTCCCGAACCCAAGGTCAGCTCGGGGCACAGTTGAGACACCGGACACAAGGTCTGCTGCCAGAAAAACAGGTTTATTCAGGGGCCAGCCACCTGGGAAGTGGGGTAGACGGATGGCCTAGAACCTTCTACCCTCAGGTGATGGCAGCTTGATGTGGATATGGGAAAATGTGTCAGGACAAAAATTCAGGAGTGGGCTTTGGGAAGCAGGGGGTCCGGTCTTGGAGGCTGCCCAGCTGGCGCCAGAGAGTTAATAGGTCACTGGGGGCGGGGGCTGGTGGTCTGTTGCTCGAAACGCCTGGAGATAACTTCATTAAGGAGCATCTGCCCCTGGCCTCTCCGTGGCAGGGATCATTCTGGAAGGCCTGTTAGCCGTCTCCCCTCCGCCCAGGCCTGGGCCCTGCACAGCAGACACCCAGGGCCTGGCAGCAGCCAGCAGTGCCTTGGCAGGGGTGCCCAGGAAGTTGTCAGGAGCACAGCCGCAGAGAACAAAATGGAGCCACTCGTGCCCAGTTCTCCGGGACCCAGGTTCCACTGGGTGGCTGGGGGGGTAGGTGATCAGGCGTACCTGCAGGAGGCCATCCTGAGGGACAGGAACAACCAAGGAGAGACCTCTGGAAGGCTCAGGGGGTGTCTCTCTTTATTTTTTTTTTTTTTTGCTTTTTGGGTCACACCTGGCGATGCACAGGAGTTACTCCTGGCTCATGCACTCGGGAATTACTCCTGGCGGTGCTCGGGGGACCCTATGGGATGCTGGGATTTGAACCCAGGTCGGCCTCGTGCAAGGCAAATGCCCTACCCGCTGTGCTATTGCTCCAGCCCCCATCAGGGGGCGTCTCTTGGTGTGAGGAAGGGGAAGAGGCCCCAAGCTGGGCGTGGGGGCCCTGCTTCTAGGAGGGCGCAGGGGTGGGGTGCTGGGAGGGTCACACTGAGCAGAGGAACTGACCCGGGGCCGTCCCCCAACAGCGGGCTTCAAGGCGACAGGGAGGGTGTGTGTGAGAGGAAACGGGCCCCAAGCAGGGCGCTTGTTTTCTGAGGGACAGTGGGAGTTTCTCAACTTCTGTTTTGGCACCATCTTATTTAGTTTTTTGTTTGGGGGCCTTGCATAGCCGTGCTCAGGGGTTACTCCTGGCGGTGCTTGGGGGACTATCTAGGATGCCAGGGATTGGACCTGGGTTGGCTGCATGTAACGTATTGTCGCTCTGACCCAATTTTGGCATCACTTTCAATGGACTAAAAAGAAGTTTCATCTACTCTCTCCGAGACCCCTCAGCTGTCAACTTTTCACACTTGCTGGGGCTCGGCCTGTATACACACACACACACACACACACACACACACACACACACACACACACACACACGTTTCATCTGTCTGCAAATAGGATTGGTTCTCCCTCTGCCTGAAGCACTGTGGTAAGCCCCCCAGCACAGCGCCCCATACCAGGCAGGTCCCACCAGGACGCTGGTCACTAGGCTGACCTTGGTCCACCTCTTTGGACTCTGTACAAGGGAGAGAGCTTTCCCAGCAGCAGGCCCCGAACCAAGGTCTGGAGCTCCCGGCCCTTTGTCTGTGGCTTTCACACCTTTGGCATTTCTGAGACAGGTGGGCAGAGGAGTCTGATCTGGCTGTGTGTGTGTGTGCTCAGTCAGTGCGCAGGGGACCACATTCCCCCTGGATGCATGGAAGTATCTAGATCAAACAGTCTGCACATCTCAGGCTTCTTCTGATCTCTGCTTTGTTGCAGTTTGTCCCCATCCTTGGAGATAACACCTCCTCACAGGTCTCACCCAGATGCATACAGTCCCATTCTTGTGTGTGTGTGTGTGTGTGTGTGTGTGTGTGTGTATGTGTGTATAGGGGGGTGGTCACAGCCAGTGGTGCTCAGGGATCATGCCTGGTGGGGCTTGGAGGACCATATGGGATGCTGGGGATTGAACCCAGGTTGATTGTGTGCAAGGCAAGTGCCCTACTTCCTGCACTACTGTTTTGGGTCCCCAGGGTCACATTCTGACGTGACCACTCAGTGCCGGCCCCTCCTGACCTCTGAGAAGGGCTGGAGCTGGTGCTTGGTCCCTAGTGACGCCTGGTTTCGACTGTCATGTCTGCGGAATTCTCAGCTACTCCCCCGGGATGGGGTTCGGAGCCCGCTGATTTGTGATCCTAAGAGGATTTGGATGGGTAGCAGCTGTGAGCTTCTTCCCACTGTCAGAACTGAGTCCCAGGGGAACGGCGAGGCCAGGAATCACTCCACAATAGCCCAAAGGGCCAAAGCAGAGTTGAAAGCTGTCAGCAGGCTGACACGCTCTTTGTAGCCGCAAAAGCCCCCAGCTGTGGCCTTCCCTCCAGGGTGAGGGGTGTGGTGGTGGTGGCGGTCGTGGTGGGCTGTTGGTTGTAGAGATGGTTCTAGCAACCAGTGGAACTTGTTTCCCTTTTGGTTACATCTGGTGGTGCCCTGGGATCACTCCTGGTGGGCTGCAGGGGACCATATGGGATGCCGGGGATTGAACCTGGGACTGCCGTGTGCGAGGCAAGTGCCCTCCCCGCTGTTCGGTCTTCCCAGCCCCTGTGGAACATACTAACAACAGGTGCTGGGGAGTCTGGATGAGTCGGTTCTCTTCATTGACTCACACGAGGATGCGGAGACCCCGCCCACCGGAAGTCCCGCCCCCAACCGAGGCGACCCACCAATCAGCGGCTCGCAGGATGAGGCGCGCTGCAGACTGGTCCTTGGTGCTGGTGCCAGCATCCTCTGCCCAGCTAGGTTCCTCCTGCAGCCTAAGCCAGTTACTTCCATTGTGATCGTGGCCGCCTCCGCAATCGTGGCAGTAGCGGGTGTGAATGCAAAGATGGGACCCACCGTGACCCCACGTTCCAAGCCATCGCAAAAGTTGCAGGACCGTGGGACCAGTGCCCAGGGGCGGGCACCTTTTTTCGGCGGGTCTGATGGGTCAGGCGCGGGCAGATCTGGGACTGATTACCTGTCCTCCTTCTCTTTCCAGAGAAGCCAGGCCCGGTGGGCGTCTGGTCCCCTCCACCTCTCGGCTCAGACTCCCTGGGGGCCCCTCACGGGTACTTTATCCCCCTCCCCAGGCCTGGCCACTCCGGCACCTGGAACACAGCACGCGCCTTGCCCACCTTGGCATCAGCTCCCTGCTGGCGGCCAGAGCAGCAGGGATGATGCCCGCAAGGCTGCCTGGGCTCGGAGTGTAGCCTCAGGTTTTTAGTGATGCTGCACCTCGCTCCTGGCTGGGACCCCCAGACCCAGGTACCCACGTGCCCTGCTCCCGTGGCTCTGCCCTCTCTGAGATGCCCACACCGGCACCCGGGAACTCTCCTGGGAATCTGACAGAGATGCCAAGGCCCCTGCCAGCTGTTCTCGATCTCCTGGCAGCCCCTGGCTGACTGACCCAGGATCAGACTAGATGTGTACCCTTGAGTGAAATCTGATAGGGAGACAGTTCCTGAGAAATGTATTTTAAGCATTGTTCCAGTTGATTTAAAAAGGAAAAATATACAGGGGGGAAAAAAAACAAACAAACCAATAACAGAATACAAGCCCAAGAGTATTATCCGGGATCTGATGCGGGCTGCCTTTTTCTGAGGATCTTCTATAGAAACTATTTTCATAAGCAAAAATTTAATAAAACACTAAACTAAAAACCTGACAATGTGGGTTGAGCCAAACTTCCAGAAAGTTCTGAGTCACTCTCAGGGTTGGGACCTGTTGACTGATACCATTTTAGATCCAGGTCAGAGGTGACAGATACCATCTGGTCTCAGCTCCAAAAAGGCACATGGGACCATCTGAGTGTCCCCCTGCAGTGCCCCCCACTCGGCTGCACCCCTTTCCATTGCTCCCTGCCAGCGAGGCCTCCTGGGATCCCACCACCCACCTTTGTCCCCACCCCTCCATGCCAGGCACCAACTTGGGCATTTCCTGTACGCACAAGCCCACCCCTTTCTGCCCTGCACCCCACACGTGGAGGCGGTGACTTTGGGGTCTCACAGTAGGTGCAGGAGGTCGAGTCCCCCGCTAACACACACATCACAGCCTTCTTCTTTGGAAATTCCTGGGAACAGCTTTTTCTGTTTGTTTTGCTAACTTTTTCTGGGTGCCCTGGGGAAGAGTCATGGCAGGGGAGGGAGGGGCGTGGCGTCCGGAGCACTCCGCTAAGGGAGCCGGGGAGGGCTGAGAGGGAGCTGACATGGCAGGGCATAGGGGATGTTCACGCACAAGCATCCCAGGTGGAGGGGTGTGGGTGGCGGCCGGGTCCCTCCCAAGTGCTAAGTCGTGCCTTCAGGAGGGGCGGGCTGGTCTGTTCTCCGCCCACAGAGCAGTTTGCACAAGCTCCCCTGAGCGATGGGGAGGGGGCTTTGCAGAAGAAACACCCACTTTTAAAAATTTTTTATTTTTTTAAATTTTATTACTGGGGCTGGAGCAATAGCACAGCGGGGAGGGCATTTGCCTTGCACGTGGCTGACCCGGGTTCGATTCCCAGCATCCCATATGGTCCCCCCCAGCACCGCCAGGAGTGATTCCTGAGTGCAGAGCTAGGAGTCACCCCTGAGCATCGCCAGGTGTGACCCAAAAAGCAATAAATAAATAAATAAAAAAATTTTATTATTACATTTTTTAAATGAATCACTGTGAGATAGTTACAGATTTACATAACTAAACATAATACTTTCGTGATTCCGTTTCAGTCATACAATGATCGAGTACCCATCCCTCCACCAGTGCCCATTCTCTAGCACCAATGTTCCCAGTATCCTTCCAGCCACCCCCACTCCATCCCATCCCCCCACCCCATCCCCCCTGCCTCTGTGGCAGGCACATTCCCTTTACTCTCTCTCCTTTTGCCACCCACTTTTTTTTTTTAATGCAGGAGCTATTGTTGTGGTCCTCAGGGCATGTAGGGGGGCCAGGCCCTACATTCCATGGCTGACTACCGCCTCTTGAGGTGCACCCCCATTCCAGAAGCTTCTCTGAACATCCCTGCCTCGCTGCCCACACCTCATAGCCAGGGCTGGGCTGGGGAAGGGGCTCCCAGGGGGCTCCACTTAGCTTTCTACGGCCTTCCTGGCTCAGAGGGGGTCTGGGTGGGGTCTAGGCAATTTCCACAAGGGAAGCAGAGATGCCCCTCTCTTTTCTAGGTCCCATGTGGGCGCTTGTCCCCAGATGTGGAAGGAAAGGGGTGGGTAGAGGGAAGGAAATTCTCCCAGAGCTCTGAGTTGATCCCTCAGACCTGCCACCCGCCACCTGGGGTGCAGTGAGGGATGCTCGGGGCCTCTTGGCTGGGAACATTCTGGAAATTAGAAAGCACACAACAGTCTCAGCATGCAGCAGGGCTGGCAGGGGACCTGCGTCTACACGAGGATTCTCGAACAAAAGGGAGAAAACCAAGAGACTCGGTCAGAGTCTAAGACCAAATTAGGGGCTCCTGGAAGGGAATGGGAAAGGGATCCAATGGATCCAAGTGGGATCCTATGGAGACAAAGGCATCGAGGGTGTGATGGGGGAAACTTGTCAACAGTTTTCACCTGTAACTCCTTTTTAATTTTGGTTTGGGCCATACCTGGCAATGCTTAGGGGGTCACTCCGGGCTCTGAACTCAGGAATCACTCTGGCCATGTTCCGAGGACCATAGCGGATGCCAGGCATTGATCGAGGGTTGGCGGCATGTAAGGCAAGTGCCTTCCCCACTGTATTATCGCTCCAGTTCCCACAACTCCTTTTTGTCCTATGTGTTGTGTGTCAGGTGAATAAAGAAGGTAGGATGTACAGGGGCTAAGGCACTTGCCGTCTACCTGGACCATATGTGGTAGCACAGAGACCCTGGTTCGAATCCCAGTGCCACGTGTGGTTTGCTAAGCATTGCCAGGAGTGACTGCTGAGCACAGAGCCAGGCTTAGCCCCAGGTGTGATCCTCAAACACACAAAAAATTAATAATTTTTAGTTAGATGTTGTTGGATTTTATTTTATTTTTATTTTTTCATTAAAATTTTTATTAATGAATCACTGTGGGGTACAGTTACAAAAGGTATTTTATTTTTTAAAAAATATCTATTTTTAATTGAATCACAGTGAGATTCAATTAAACCCAATACAAAATTGTTCATGATTCAGTTTCATTGTTAGAACACAGTCATATAATGTTCCAACACCTATCCCTTCAGCAGTGCACATTTCCTACCACCAATGTCCCATTTCCCTCCACCCGCTCCCACCTCTATCTCTTCTTCTCCTCCTTCTCCTCCTTCTCTTCCTTCTCCTCTTCCTCCTTCTCCACCTCCTCCTTCTCCTCCTCCTCCTCCTCCTTCTCCTTCTCCTTCTTCTTCTTTTCCTTCTCTTTCTCCTTCTCCTTCTCCTTCTCCTCCTTCTCCTTCTCATCCTCCTTCTTCTCCTTCTCATCCTCCTTCTCCTCCTTCTTCTCCTTCTCCTTCTCCTTCTCCTTCTCCTTCTCCTTCTCCTTCTCCTTCTCCTCCTCCTCCTCCTCCTCCTCCTCCGTCTCCCTCATCCTCGTCCTCTGTCTTCCTCCTCGTTGTCCTCTGTCTCCCTCCTCCTCCTCCTCCTCCTCCTCCTCCTCCTCCTCCTCCTCCTCCTCCTCCTCCATCTCCCTCCTCCTCCTTTTATCTTCTTTTGGGTATTATGATTTCCAACACAGATACTTCATATATATCCCTTTACCTGCTTTCAATACTCAGCTCTGTCCAGAGTGATCATTTCCAACTATTATTGTCATATTGATCTCTTCTCTATCCTAACTGCCCTTACCCCCCCCCCCACCACACACACACACATACACACTTGTGGCAAGCTTCAAAACATTGACCAGCCATCCTGGCCCATTTCCCCTGAACTTGGATATTAGTTCCATACTATTTTAAAAATAATCTTTGTTTTATAGTCTATAAAACAAAGCTCCCGGAAGAGAGAAATGCAGGATCTCGCACGGTAGAGCCTGGCAAGCTACCCGTGGTGTATTCAATATGCCCAAAACAGTGACAATAATGGGCCTCATTCCCCTGACCCTGAACATAACAGGGATGAATGGAGACATTACTGGCACCCGCCAGAGCAAATAGATGAACAATGGGACAACAGTGATACTATTTTTTAAATATATATCCCACAAATGAATGTAGTCATTCTACATTTGCCCCTCTCTTTCTGACTCATCTCACTCAGCATGACACTCTCCATGTCCATAATATAATTATTGATTATCCTTGCTCTTGGACGGGGCTGCTGAGCACCACATATGATCCATTGCCAGGCATGATCCCTGAGCATCTCCAGGCATCATACAATGCTAAACTTCTGCCCCCTTCCCTGCCACCTCCCCCAGAAGCTAGGATGTGCACAGCGCTGGTCTCTCACGTTCGTACTTCAGCAGAAAGGGGGCAGTGAATGCCAGTGGTGGGACTAGAGTGACAGTACGGTGGCTAAGTTGCGTGCCTTGCATGTGCTGGACCTGAGTTTGGTCCCTGGCATCCCATGTGATCTCCCCAAACACCTCCAGGAGTAACCCCTGAGCATTGCTGGGTGTGACCCAGAAGTGGAAAAAAAATGCCAAGGGAGAAACGCTGGTAGTGCCAGTCGTGGTGGGACCACAGGGTGCCTCCCCGCTGCGGTGCATGGCAGGAGGTGGGTGAGGAAGAGTCTCTGAGCATGGCACGGCTGGCTTCAGGCACGGCTGGACTCAGGCAGAGCTGACAGCTGACCTCATCCAAGGGCCAGGCCTATTAATAGTTATTTTATTTTTGTTCTGGGGCCACACCTGGGGCTAGCTCTGGCTCTGTGCTCAGGAATCATCCCTGACAGTGCTCCTGGAACCACACGTGGCACTGAAGATTTGGGATTTGAACCAGGGTCTCCGTGGACACAGCCACATGCAAGGCAAGAGGCTGGCCTCTGGTACCAGGTCTTGAGGGTCCATCGGTAGATTCCCCGGGTACCTCCTGCAGATCACTTACTAATGGGGGCAGCTTCCTGCTCCCCTGGGATCCAGATACCTACGTTCTGCCACCAGCAGCCAACCCAGGGCCTGGCCAGGGAAAGAGATGTGCCCCCCCCCAATGCCAGGCTGCAGTGGTGGCCACCTGTGTGTGCTCTCCCCACATGTTGGGGACTGGCCTTGGTCGCCCCTGCTTGTTTTCCCTGGGAAGGGAATGAGCAGGGCAAAAACTGGGCGTTTGGGAGCGCCATGCCCCGGCGGCTGACCCTGTAGAGGGGGGGGCCGTAGGGAAGGCTGCACCTGATCCGCCTTGGCCAGGACGGGAGCCACATTCTCATTCCCGAGAGTTCAAGGAACTGTCCGCATACGCAGCTGCAAGACAGAATAACAGAAAACATAGCTCGCTCAGCTTGTAACCCTCGGCTTTCCCACGGGGTGTCCACTGCATACTACAAAAGCCACTGAGCGTTGGAATGAAGTCGCTGTATGTCTCATACAGTCCTCCCTGCCCCGTCTTCAGCTCTTATTGCCTTCCTCCGGTTGAAGTTTGATTTGTCTGCGTGGGACACAGCCAGTGGCACCCGAACACAGGGACCGGAGCACGAGGGAGCCGATGAAGAGTCCCAACAAGAGACGCGTCGTAAGTAATTCGCGGAGTAATTGAGAGAGTCTTGGGGTATGGTGTAAATTGGTAATAGGGAGTAAAACTGGGGCGAGCTTCTGGTCACCCAAAAGCTGTTTGCACAGACTTTGCAGATGATGTTTAGAGCAAAAGGCTTCAACATTCAAGAGAAGCAAATAGAAGCTTTCCTTGAGCATGTAAGAAACGCTTGTCCTTGGTTTCCTGAGGAAGGTGTCTTGAATGAGACAACGTGGAGTCAGGTAGGGCATGAGCTTCAGCAATATTATAATAATTGTGACCCAGCTGATAAGCCGGTAGATGCTTTTGCGCTTTGGGGATTTTATAATAGATCATTTTAGCTTTGCTGCCATTCCGGAGAACAGCGATAGAACAGCGGGAGGAGGAAGGAGAGCAGTTGTATGAGCTACAGGCTCCCAGGAGATCTCCCAGTGCCGACTCTGGGATACTAGTCTCCAGTTATGGGAACAATTGAAAAAACTTGGCCTACTAGACAATGGAATATTTTGCAGCTGTTAGAAAAGATGAAGTCATGACCTTTGCATAAGTGGATCAGCATGGAGAGTATCATGCTAAGTGAAATGAGTCAGAAAGAGAGAGACAGACATAGAAAGATTGCGCTCATCTGTGGAATATAAAATAACAGAGTAGGAGACTAATGCCTAAGAATAGTAGAAAGAAGTTCCAGGAGGTTGGCTCCATGGCTTGGAAGCTGGCCTCACATGCTGGGGGAAAAGGCAGCTCAGATAGAGAAGGAAACGCCAAGTGAAATGTGGTTGGAGAACCCGCTCGGGAAGGGAGATGCATGCTGAAAGTCGACTAGAGATTGAATACGATGGCCACTCAATACTCCTATTGCAAACCACAACACCCAAAAGGAGAGAGAGAACTAAAGGGAATGCCCTGCCACAGAGGTGGGGTGGGGTGGGGGGGGATGGGATTGGGGGGTGGGAGGGATACTGGGTTCATTGGTGGTGGAGAATGGGCACTGGTGGAGGGATGGGCTCTTGAACATTGTATGAGGGAAACACAAGCACGAAAATGTATAAACCTGTAATTGTACCCTCACGGTGATTCACTAATTAAAAATAAATAAATAAATAAATAAATTTTTTAAAAAGAAAAAATTTGGCCTACAGGTTCAACCTATTCAACCTATTCAACTATTCAACTATTCAACCTATTCAACTATTCAACCTATAAAAAATTATAAAGAAAAAACTACTCAGCCTTTAATTGCTGACAAGCATGCCAACCTTTCTCCCCTTATTAAAAGGCCACCGCATTGTCAGGAGAACAGGGTGAGCACGTGACTGGTTTCTCTATGTTTCCCATCCATCTTAATCAGCAAGGTGGTCGGATACATGAGCTTCTTCCTTCCAAGGAAATGAAAGAGTTAAAGTTGGCATGCTCTCGATATGGTCCGACCACTCCTTCTACCTTAATTGTCATGGAAAATTTAACAGAAGACAACTTGTGCCCTAATGGTTGGAAACAATCAGCTCGAGCTGTCTTTTTTGGGGGAAATGATCTGTTATGGAAAGCTGATTTTTATGGTTTATACTGAGAAACGGCGAGATTAAATCGGGCGCAGCAGATACTGGTTACTGAAGAGATGCTGAAAGGGGAAGGAATTTATCCGGACTCCCAGAATCAATTAGGTTTTACAGCAGCTGTTTATGCTCAAACTAAGGGAGCGGCAGGAAAGGCTGGGAGGGCTTTGCTACTTCCAAGTGTTAGGCAGGGGCCTGATGGACCATTTGCTACATCTGTTGATAGGCTGCTTAAAGAAGTAGGTAGAATGATTCCAGATCCCGCAGCTGGAGAATTAATAAGTAAACAATTGGCTTTTGGAAGTGCAAATCAGGCTTGCCTGGGCAGCCATCCCTCGTTATAGGAGGAGGAGGCAGGCCTACTAGATTACATTAGGTTATGCGCTGAGGTGACACCATCAAGAGTCCAGGGCATTGCCATGGCCGCTGTCATGAAGGAAACAAGTTATCAGACCGAGCTGCAGAGACAGCTAGGTCAGGGCCAGAGATCCAGAGGATGAGAAGCAAAAGGAGGATTTGTTGAGTGATGGATTAAGGGAACAGAGGCTCTCAGATGAGTGCTCTCTTTCACCTCCCATAAGGGAATTAAATCCATAGTTAGTTGGGCACTTAGAGCCCCTGACTAGTTAAAAACGAGAGTGTTTCGCTGAAGGTTTGGCTAGGCGTTCTGAGGCATTGAGATAGGCACGAGAAAGAAATAATTTACGGAGGATCACAAACTATCTCTGGCATTGTGACCCAGAGCAGCCTGTTCAGCCACTTTTATTAACTAGCTTAATGTCCTAACCAATGATATTCAGCCACATAAGGCAGACTATGCAAATTAGCTTAGTCAACAGAAACAGAATCAAAGTCAGTTACATAAATGGAAACATAGTCAGTTACAGTAAGGGAAAAACAATTTTTACATCCAAGCCTAGCTAGACCTGAGATTGTGAGATGTTGTACGCAAACAGGAGAGCTTTGTGAAATAGTGTGAAAATAAAATTAGTTTGGGTGTTTTCTTATGCTATTTAAAAGTTTGGTGCGTACAAATGACTTTATGAGTGTGTCCGTGTGTGTGTGTGTGTGTGTGATAGCGTGTTTGTAATATGAAATTGTTAAAGGGTCTAGTGTGAAAATTTTATGATTTAATTAAGAACTTTTAAAATTAAGCCAAAGAAGGACTATAAGAAACCCAAAACGCATAAGGATGGGTCCCCTCTAAATTTATTTTGCCAGCCTTATATTATCAAAGGACTAGGGTGATAGCACAGCGGGTAGGGCATGTGTCTTGCACGTGGTCGACCCGGGTTCGATTCCTCTGTCCCTCTCAGAGACCCTGGCAAGCTACTGAGAGTATTCTACCTGCACCTGCATGGCAGAACCTGGCAAGGTACCTGTGGCATATTGGATATGCCAAAAACAGTAACAAGTCTCACATGAAGATGTTACTGCTGCCTGCTCAAGCAAATTGATGAACAGCGGGATGACAGTGCTACGGTGCTATATTATCAAAAGCGCTTTCTTGACCCATTTTTAATAATCAGGAAACAGACTGGTCAGGCTGGGAAACAAAGAGCAAGGACCTAATCAGCCTCTTCCTTTCTCAGTCCATCAGTTTTTCCCCTGCCATTTTTGAAGGGTCAGATCAATTGATCAGATATATATGTGTGCACATGTACATGTGATGTTCATTGTATGTCTGTCTGTGTTGAGTACTCAAATGCTAGAGTCAGGTTAAAATTAGAAGTAAAAATCCTTAAACCTGGGCAAGCGTCATCATAAGAGGTCAGAGTTATGTGCAACCCAGCAATTTAAAAGGTCCAGGTGTTTTTGGAACTTTTTAGACCAAGTTTAAACAAAGATGTCTCAGCAGAATGTTGAGCCTACAGAGAAATTGAAATTTCCAATTTAAAATTTCTTATTGGGAAAACATTAATGGCTGTTAACAGTAGACATCCTTTTGAGCTTCAGGATCTGTATTATCTAGAAAAGAGCTGCCTAATTAGAGCCTGAAACTAAAGTAAATAAAAAAGAGCTCAGAGAATGCAAGGCTTTATCTTACAAGCCACTGTGAATCTTAATAAAAAAATTAGGTCGTTTTTTTTTTCACAAACAACAGAGGTACAGAAGTCATTAAAACAAAGCTTTCTCATGTTTTCATAAAAATTGGTTCCAAGTTTTTCTTATGTGCTATGTCAATATATGTATATTTGTTTGCATCTGCATTGGATTGTAAAAAATGAGAATTGAAAAAATTGTGGTATCTAAAAACAGGTTCAGGGGCTGGAGCGATAGCATGGCAGGTAGGGTGTTTGCCTTGCACAAGGCCGACCCGGGTTCGATTCCCAGCATCCCATATGGTCCCCTGAGCACCCTGCCTGTGTGCCTGATCCTGCCAGTATTTATTTGATCTCTGAGACTTTCGGTAAGTAAAATTTATAGAGCTATTTAGCAGGTCAATTGGCTGTTCCAAACATTGGAGTCATGGGCTTTAACTTTTTTGTACTTTTCTGGAGAAATTGATAATCATTATCCGCTGATAAATTGCTACAGTTTTCTTTGAGGACTCCATATATTTTTCCTAAAATTATTGTAAATGTTCCTTTAAACGACGCTCTGTTTTTACTGATGGTTCCTTAAATGGCTTTGCTGCCTATACTGTGAGTGAAGAAACTACAGTTTTCCCCTCTACCTTGGGAGCTGCTCAGATTGCAGAACTTCTTGTAGTTTCAGCTGTTATTAAAAATATTAGTCAGAGGGGCTGAAGCAATAGTACAGTAGGTAGGGCATTTGCCTTGCACGTGGCCAACCCGGGTTCGTTTCCCAGCATCCCATATGGCCCCCTGAGCACCTCCAGGAGTAACTCCTGAGTGCAGAGCCAGGAGTAACCCCTGTGCATCTCTGGGTGTGACCCAAAAAGCCCCCCCCAATTTTTTTAACCAAAGGTCGAATATATATATATATATATATACATACATACATACAGATAGATAGATAGATAGATAGATAGATAGATAGATAGATAGCCAATATGTTGCAAAAATTAAAAACAAAATGGGGGGAGATGGTGGTGAAGTATAGACTCAAGCCACATAACCTGTTAACTCATGCCCTCCTAACCTTAAATATTCTTAATTTGGATCAAGGTGGCCTGTCATCACTAGACACATTTTTGGAAACACGTTCCTGGACAGTGCCAGATGCCTGAAGTCCTTTGGAAGGACCCTATGACCAATCAATGGCATAGTCCCGATTCCTTGCTAACCTGGGGCAGGGGGCACATTTGCGTATTTTCCAGATCCCAACATGAGGCGAGATAGATACCGGAGATATTTGTCAGGCCGGTGGAGAAGAAAGAAGAAATGGCCTTTGAGAACACTGACAAGGAGCATGAACAGGATGACCCTGAGCCCAGCGACCGCCCTGAAGCCGAGTCAGCTGCCTGCAGCAGTGCCCGTGGCCACCCTGGAGAAGGGGGACACAGAGCTGCTTCATAAGGCAGGAGCCAGCCCTACACCTCTTCCTAGCTTCCTTGGCTCTGGGGATTGTTCAAGCCAATGGAGAATTGTACTATTGTACTGGACCTTTGTTCCAAATCCTCCTGCTCTTCAAGCGGCTTCCTGGGGTGGGGACGAGGTTCCGATTTATACTAATGCTACTAAAATTGTAGGAGGTTATTCAGCCTCTCATTTATTTTTTTTAACACTAAATCCTTTTTTTAAAAAAAAATTTATTGAATCACCATGTGAAAAGTTACAAAGCTTTTAGGCCTAAGTCTCAGTCATACAATGATCAAACACCCATCCCTTCACCAGTGCACATGTTCCACCACCAAGAACCCCATTATACCCCCCATCCCCCCCACCTGTGTGGCTGATGACCTTCACTTTATTTTCTCTTTACTTTGATTACATTCAATATTTCAACAGAAAACTCACTAGTATTTGGAATTTAACCCCAACAATCAGACCTGCTGAAAAGGCATCATTTGATAATTTGTTTTCCATTGCTGAGAATGAATTGCCAACAAGGTTTTGGATTTCTGGTATTTTAGTAATTAAATCCAGAGAAATTTCTGCCAGAAGTCACATCATTGCCAGCTTGTACCTCTCTTTAGTGGGCCTTATAAGATGGAGGTCACCATGTTGCCAGGGAATGGAAAGGCCGAGAGAGAAAAACCTTTCCTCTCCTGGGGCGGCATGGGGCCGTAGCTCAGTTCACAGTCTAGAGGCATTTCTGCAAGAAGTCACTGGGTGCTGAAAGTAGTTAGTTGGCCTCTGGGATCATGGGCATTCAGGAATGGGGAGCAATTAATATGCGGCTGCTCGGGGTCACATCGGGGCGGAAAGCAGTGCTCTCATTTATCTTGGGAAAAGGGATCCATAAATCTTTCTGACATGAGTTATTTAACCCCTATGTGTTTGCATAACAACAGGTCACAAAATGCTGTTTTAGGATGCCTGCCTCTGAGAACTTTGGTGTACCCCACAGACCATGACAAGGGACCTGGCTGGGAACTAGGATTTCCTTCAGTACCATGCATATTCTTTTTTTTTTTTTTTTTTTTTTTTTGCTTTTTGGGTCACACCTGGCGGTGCACAAGGGTCACTCCTGGCTTTGCACTCAGGAATCGCCCCTGGCGGTGCTCAGGGGACCATATGGGATGCTGGGAATCGAACTCAGTTCGGCCGCGTGCAAGGCAAATGCCCTACCCGCTGTGCTATTGCTCCAGCCCCAGAACCATGCATATTCTTGTGACTGGTGTGATGGTCCAGGACTCTTCCATCCAGAATGACAGCCAGCAGCTCTGGCCGAGACCCTTGCTTCCCCAGAGTGAACTTCCTACCCAGGAGAGGTGGATGCCCACCTGGCCACGTTGCCGAGGCCAGAATGCCACCCTGTACACCTCCGAGAACACTGCATAGATTTCCTGGCACCAACAGAGCACAGGGTATAAGTGTGCCCATTTTTGGATGACTGAGTCCCCTTGGGGAGTCCTTAATGAGGGACTACAACTGGACATTTGGAAATTGGCCTTGGCCATGACTAAGGACAACTACGTGCGGCCTGACAATGAAGAGAACTCTGAACTGCAGGGGGACGGTGATGTAGATGTTCAGGGGTCTGTAAATGGGATTCACCGTCGCTTTGGGGGGATCTTTAAAGGTCTGTGTCCCTTTTCCTTGGGAAATAATGACGGGTAAGGTAAATATCGGACTGGGACTGGAGCGATAGAACAGCGGGTAGGGCGTTTGACTTGCACGCGGCTGACCCAGGTTCGATTCCTCCATCCCTCTCGGAGAGACCGGCAGGCTACTGAGAGTATCCCGCCCGCATGGCAGAGCCCGGTAAGCTATCTGTGGCATATTAAATATCCCCATGGCAAGTTACTGAGAGTATTCTACCTGCATAGCAGAGCCTGGCAAGCTCCCTGTGGAGTATTCAATAAGCCAAAAACAGTAAGAACAAGTCTCACAATGGAGACATTACTGGTGCCCGCTTGAGCAAATCGATGAACAATGGGAGGAGAGTGATATACAGTGCTATAAGGTAAATATCAGTATCCTGCCTGCAAGGCAGAGCCTGGCAAGCTCCCTGTGGTATATTCGAACAGTAAATACACCAACAGTATTTACCAACAGTAAATACTGTTAAACAGTAACAATGATGGGTCTCGTTCCTCTGAACCTGAAAGAGCCTCCAATGCGGCACTGCTGGGAAGGATGGGTAAAGAGAGGCTGCTAAAATCTCAGGGCTAGGACGAATGGAGACATTACTGGCACCCGCTCGAGCAAATCGATGAACAAGATGACAGCGATACAGTGATGGTAAATATCAGTAGAGCAGATCATGGATGGAGTATTTCCTGTCAAAATTGTACTTTGACTAATTGTATTATGAGAATCAAGTTTTGTTTGTCCGTCAGCCAGCTTTCCTGTTTACCCCCACTAATGTATCTGAGGGTTGGGTGAATGAGAGCAGAGTGCAATTATGGGACATTACCAAATCCGGGACATTACCAAAGCATTAAGTAGGGAAAAGAGATTTGTTGGCTTGTAATTGCAAGTACACTTGCTTTAATTACAGTTATTGTCTCAGCTGCCACTGCCGGAGAAGTTTGGCCAAAGAAGTACAAACTGCCCATGTTGTTGACTCTCTTCGCAGAAATGTTAGTAGAGTTTTTGGTATACAAGAAACCATGGACAGAAAGATCGAGGAAAGATTGAATATGTTAGGGGATACTGTACAGATATAGGAGATGAAGTGCTTGCACTGGAAGTTAAAACAAGCCACAAACGTCATAAGAGTTTTCAATGAATTTGTGTCACCCTCAAAGAATATAATAACACTCAGTACCCTTGGGAAAAAAAATTAAGAAACATGTCTTAGGTATTTGGCATCATGTAAATACTAGCCTTGACTTACTACAATTGCATTAGGAAATTGTTGATATATAAAACTCTCTGCCATTGAGTATCTGGTAAGCGAGTTAAAGCAGGCTCTTACAAAATTTAATTCACCAAACTGACTAATGCATTCTTCAATAGTCTTGGGAAGTGCTATTACTTTTCTTTGTATTGTTCTCATTCTTGTGCCTTGCTTTTTTTTTTAAAGTTTTTATTTTACTGAATCACCGTGAAAAAATACAAAGCGTTCAAGTTTAAGACTCAGTCATATGATTGAACCCCCCTCCCTTCACCAGTGCGCACACGTTCCACCACCAAGAACCCCAATATACCCCCCTCCTACCCACCTCCCACCTAAGTAGCTAATGATCTTCACTTTATTCTCTCTATACTTTGAATACATTCGACATTTCAATAGAGAACTCACTATTATTGTTTGGAATTTTACCCCAACCATCAGGACTGCTGAAAAGGCATCATTTAATAATTTCTTTTCATTGCTGAGAATGGAGACTCTATGAGCTCTCTGATATTTTAGCTCAGTTCACAGTCTAGATGCATGTCTGTAAGAAGCCGCTCTGGGTGCCAGAATGGGTTAGAAGACCTCTCGGATCATAGTCTTTAGGAGGGGTCCATTTTGCGCGAGGCAGCTCTGGATCTTATCTGGGCGGAGGGCATTCTTGTACCTTGCTTACTTAAGAGAGCGACGGATAGAATCAGACAATTACGGTATAACATGCATACTTTGCAGGTGCGCACCGGGCAGCGTATTGAACTTGGATAAAACAGAAAAGGGGGAGATATTGGGGACTGGCCTTGGTCGCCCCTGCTTGCTCTCCCCGAGAAGGGAATGAGCAGGAGAAAAACTGGGCATGTGGGAGTGCCAGGTCCTGGCAGCTGACCCTGCTAAGCGGGCTGAAGGAAAGGCTGCATCTGATCTGCCTTGGCTGGGCAGGAGCCACGTTCTCATTCCTGAAAGAGCTTATGGAACTGTCTGCATACGCAGCTGCAAGACAGAATAACAAATAACAAATAACTTGCTCAATTTGTAACCCTCGGCTCTCCCATGGAGTGTTCACTGCATACTACAAAAGAAAATGAGCTTTGGAATAAAATCGCTGACTGGAGTGATAGCACAGCGGGTAGGGCGTTTGCCTTGCACGTGGCCGACCCGGGTTCAATTCCTCTGCCCCTCTCGGAGAGCCCAGCAAGCTACCAAGAATATCCCGCCCGCACGGCAGAGCCTGGCAAGTTCCCTGTGGCATATTCGATATGCCAAAAACAGTAACAACAAGTCTCACAATGGAGATGTTACTGGTGCCTGCTCAAGCAAATCGATGAACAACGGGGATGACAGCTATACAGTGAGACAATAATGTTTCACACAGTCCTCCCTACCCCGTCTTCAGCTCTCATTCCCTCTCTTTAACTGAAGTTCAAGTTGGCTGCATGAGATGCAGCACCAATGGGTCCAAGGGGGTGGTGTCAGCTTGTGGACAGATCGTCCCTCTGTTGTTTTGTTTTTGGGCCACTTGCCACAGCGCCTGGGGCTCCCTCCTGGCTCTGTACTCAGGGATCACTCCCGTGGGGCTCAGGGGACCCTAGAGGGTTCTGGGAACCAAACTCGGATCCACTGTGTGCCAGGGAGCACCATACTCGCTATATTATTTCTCCAGTCCTCATGATTTGTCCTCTTGCTCAGGGGTCTCTATACCGGTTTCCCCCTCCCCTCTGTGCATGGGTTCCTGCACCCCCCCAAACCCTGCCCCCATATCTGCACATACACTGGCCTGAGGCTTCTGCCAAACCTCCTTCATAAAGGGTCGCGGTGAGGGCTGGGCTGCAGCGTGCTGAGGACCCGGTGCCCGGGGTGACGGGGATGCTCCACCAAGCCAGGGTGACACTCGTCCGCTGTCCCCGCCTCCCTTGACCCCACCCCTCTCAGCGTGCTCAGCACCCAGGGCGGACTGCAGGCTATTTCCTCCTCAGCCCCGCTGTCCTGCGGCTGCTCCAGCTGGCGCTCACCAGCGTCCCGGCTCCCTCGCCGCCCAGGGAAGGCGCAGTCGAGTCTCGGCAGCTGGGCCGGCAGCCTGCGTGGTGGCCCCCCCGTGACCCGCTGGAGAAGGCAAGTGGGACCACTGGTGGGGGGCGGGGGAGGGAAGCAGAGGCTTGGGGCTCCCCCCAGCTGGAGGGGCAGGTTGCTCGGGTGGGGGAAGGATGAACTAACTAGCTGTGAGACCACCGCAGGATGAAGCCCCTCAAGCTTCTCCAGCTCATGAGTGCCGGTGCAGGGCGGGGAGAAGGGGAGTCACTGGCCCCAGGAGACCCAACCAGAGAGGCTGGGATTCGAACCTGGGTCTTTGTGAAAGCTGGTGCCCCTGCAAATAGCAGTGCCCTGGCCCAGCCTCCATCCCAGACTGCCCAGCTGGTGGGTGGGGAGTCTTAGGAGAGGGGCTGGGTTCCACGAAGCCAGAAGGACGAGGCTGGGTGGGCCCCTGTGGGCAGCTCAGTGTTCCCGAGATGTACCAGGCTGGAGTTTGGATGAGCAACTATCTGCTGCTGGGCTCTTAGTCCCCGTGTGGCCACCACAGCTGAGCAGTGCGGGCAAGCTGCCTCTCTAAGCCTCAGTTTTCTCTTCTGAAAAATGGGGTCGCAGCCAGTGAGAGTGCTTGGCAAATCGCAAAGTGTAGGGAACTGTGCCTTCCTGGGGCTGCTCGCTGGCCAGGCACATGTTTGTTTGACTGGCTTGGGGGCCTCGCTCAGCGGTGGTCTCTGGAGAAGGGGGTGCATCCTCTCCTCCTGTCCCTGGGGAGGTAAGGTCCACACAGAAGACTCCTCCACCTCTTCCTCTGTCTCTGTGCCAGCTGGCACTGCACCTGACTGCGTGGTCTGCGGGCGGGGTGCTCTGGGCAGTGATTCCCATACCTGAGCCTCAGTACCTTAACCTGGGACCTGGCTTGTCCCAGCCCTGGGGGAAGGAGAGCACCGGTAGCATGCCTCCCTGCTGTCCAGGGCAGTCCCCATCCACTAGGACCTGGCCCTTCCTGTCCCCTGCTGCAGGCGGCCACCCTCCCCGGCCTCACCCCCTGATCACGACCCTTAGAAGGCCCTGGGTTCTACGGGACCGGAGCAATACTACAGCAGGGAGGGCGCTTGCCTGACGAGAGGCTAATCTGGATTTGACCCCCAGCTCCACACAGCATCCCCAAGCCCGCCAGGCGTGATCCCTGAGTGCAGAGCTGGGAGTTAAGCCCTGAGCATCGCCTGGGGTAGCTCCCCCCTGCCCCCCCCCCCAAATCATCATCATCAACAAAAAAGGTGGTGGGTTCTTGGTGAGGGGACAGGCGGGCACATCTTAGCCGGGGACTTAGGTGCCTGGCTGGCCTCTCCCGTGCTGAGCCGGAGCTCAGTGAGTGCCCGAGTGGGTGAGGACAGGAGGGCACCGGCTGTCACTCCTGCACGGGCCAGGCGGGGTGGCCGCAGCTTCTGTGGACAGAGCAAGAGTCGGGGGGGGGTGTTCTGCTGGCCCCTGTCTCGGGCGCTCATACCCCGACCCGGCAGTTCCTCCTGCCCGACTCTCCCCTGCGCTTATCTCGCTTCCTCCCCATGGTCAGAGGAGGGGCAGGTTCCACTCTTTGCGGTCAACACGCCCCCACCAGCCGCCGCTGCGGGCCCCAGAGGCCATGTGGAGAGTCTGCAGAGGAACAAGATCTGGGGGTGCTCTGGGTGAGCACGGGGCAGCCTCCCTTAAAGACACAGAGCCGGGGCCGGAGTGACAGGACAGAGGGCAGGGCGCTCGCCTTGCGTGGGCTGACCTGGGTTCCGTCCGGGCACTCTGTTTGGCCCCTTGAGCCCCGCCAAGCATGATCCCTGAATGCAGAGCCAGGAGTAAGCTCTGTGGTGTGGCCCCCAAGCCAAAACAATGAAAATTTAAAAATGACACAGGAACCCCTGCCCTGTATGTGTGTGAGAGTGTGTGTGTATGTGTGTGTGTGTGTGTGAGAGAGAGAGAAAGAGACAGAGTGACAGAGAGAGAAAGAGGAGAGGCAGAGAGAGAGAAAGAGAGAAAGACAGAGAGACAGAGAGAAAGGAGAGACAGAGAAAGAGGAGAGACAGACAGAGAGACAGAGAGAGAAAGAGGAGAGACAGAGAGAGAGAGACAGAAAGGCAGAGAGACAGAGAGAAAGGAGAGACAGAGAGACAGAGAGGAGAGACAGAGAGACAGAGAGACAGAGAAAGAGGAGAGACACAGAGAGAGACAGAAAGGCAGAGAGACAGAGAGAAAGGAGAGACAGAGAGACAGAGAGGAGAGACAGAGAGACAGAGAGACAGAGAAAGAGGAGAGACAGAGAGAAACAAAGAGAGAGAAAGAGGAGAGACAGAGAGACAGAGAGAGACAAAGAGAGACAGAGACAGAGAGAGAAAGAGGAGAGACAGAGACAGAGAGACAAAGAGAGAAAGAAGACAGAGAGACAGACAGAGACAAAGAGAGAAAGAGGAGAGAGAGATAGAGACAAAGAGAAAGAAGACAGAGAGAGACACAGAGAGAAAGAAGACAGAGAGAGATAGAGAGACAGAGAGAGAAAGAGGAGAGACAGAGAGACAGAGAGACAGAGAGAGAAAGAAGAGAGTAAGAGAGACAGAGACAAAGAGACAGAGACAGAGAGACAAAAAGAGAAGAGACAGAGAGAGACAGAGAGAAAGAGGAGAGAAAGAGACAGAGAGACACAGAGAGAGAAAGAGGAGAATAAGAGAGACAGAGACAAAGAGACAGAGACAGAGAGACAAAAAGAGGAGAGACAGAGACAGAGAGAGAAAGAGGATAGAGAGAGAAAGAGAGAGAGAGAGAGAGAGAGAGAGAGAGAGAGAGAGAGAGAGAGAGAGAGAGAGAGAGAGAGAGAGAGAGAGTCAGGCTTCTGGCCCGGGGCTACTGTGCCTGGGTGGAGCGAGCCTGCATTGCTGGGCCTCGTGCTCTCTCTACTCAGTGCCCCTGCTATAGCGACCAGCTTCCTCAGGATGCATGGACTCTGCTGGACAGCTCGCCCACCGGCGTGTCTGTCTGAATGCCCCGTGGCAGCATTCCCCATGCCAAAGAGAAATAGGGTCGGGGGCGGATGTGGTTCGCCCAGGGCTGCAAAGATCATGCCGCCCCCCTCCCTGATCCTGGGGGCTTCAGCTGCAACACGCAGGGGGCCCGGGTCTCCGGGGGAGGGGGGGGGACAGCCTGGTAGTGGGGGAGGGTGTGCCCTGCGCTGCCAAGAGCCAAGAGCATTGCCCTTGCGTTGCAGGGCCCAGCATGGCGACCAACCTCACGCAGAAGCCGCTGTGCCCGCTTCTGGAGGAGATGAGCCAGACGCAGAGCCACCGGAACGCCAGCCTCCGCTACATGGACTACGCCGCGGTGCTGCTGCACGGGCTGGTGGGGCTGGTGGGGCTGACGGAGAATGGCCTCATCCTCTTCGTGGTGGGCTGCCGCATGCGCCAGACCGTGGTCACCACGTGGGTGCTGCACCTGGCGCTGTCCGACCTGCTGGCCACCGCCTCCCTGCCCTTCTTCACCTACTTCCTGGCCGTGGGGCACTCGTGGAAGCTGGGCACCACCTTCTGCAAGCTGCACTCGTCCGTCTTCTTCCTCAACATGTTCGCCAGCGGCTTCCTGCTCAGCGCCATCAGCCTGGACCGCTGCCTGCAGGTGCTGCGGCCCGTGTGGGCGCAGAACCGCCGCACGGTGCCCGCGGCGCACCGCCTGTGCCTGGTGCTCTGGGCGCTGGCCGCGCTCAACACGGCGCCCTACTTCGTGTTCCGCGACACCATCCCGCGCCGCGACGGCCGCATCATGTGCTACTACAACGTGCTGCAGCTGCACCCGGGGCCGGACCGCGACGCGGTGTGCCACGCGCGCCAGCTGGCCCTGGCCGTCAGCAAGTGCCTGCTGGCCTTCGTGCTGCCGCTGGCCGTCATCGCCTCCAGCCACGTGGCCGTGAGCCTGCGGCTGCGCCACCGCGGGCCCCGGCGGCGCTCGGGCCGCTTCGTGCGCCTGGTGGCCGCCGTGGTGACGGCCTTCGCGCTCTGCTGGGGCCCCTACCACGTCTTCAGCCTGCTGGAGGCGCGCGCGCACGCCCACGCGGCGCTGCGGCCGATCGTGGGCCGCGGGCTGCCCTTCGTCACCAGCCTGGCCTTCCTCAACAGCGTGCTCAACCCGCTGCTCTACGTCTTCACCTGCCCCGACGTGCTGCACAAGCTGCGGCGCTCGCTGCGCAGCGTGCTGGAGACGGTGCTGGTGGACGACAGCGAGCTGGGGGGTCTCGGGAGCGGCCGCCGGCGCCGCGCCTCCTCCTCGGCCAGCGGCCCGGCCTCCCACGTCGCCACCGCGGCCGCCGCCGCCGCCGCCACCGGCGCGCCCCGGCCCGCGCGCCTCCTCCGCTGGCTGCCCTGCGGCCGCGGCGCGCCCCCGCCCGGGGACCCGGCCCGCGGCCAGGACGAGGGGGCCCCCTTGGAGCCCAGACGCCCCTCCGCCTGAGACCCGGGCGTGGCCCCGGGATGCCGAGCACCGGCTCCCCCCGGAGGAGGAAGGTTCGGATCCCGCTTTCCATTCCCCCCCCCTCCGCCTCGTGCCCTGCGCCCGTCCCCAAACCACCGCGTCCCACGGAGCAGCGCCTCCCAAACGTAGACTATGGTCGCCGAGGGGATACGGGTTCAGCACTTCTGACCCGCCTTCGGAGCGGGATGAAGCATCCGGGGTGGGACCGGAGTGATGGTGCAGCGGGAGGGCGCTTGCCTTAAACGCGGGGTTGGGGGGGGGGCGGGTTCCACCCCTGGTATCCCATAGAGGCCCCTGGGCACTGTCAAGAGGGAATCCTGAGTGCAGAGCAAGGAGTAACCCCTGACCGCTGCCCAGGGTGACCCCTCAAAGCAAATTATAAGACTTCTTGGGCAAAGGAAGGATTCCAGAAACGACTAGAGCAGATGAGTCCAGGGGCGGGGGGTGGGTTTTGGAAGGGCGGGTGGATGTTCAACCACCAATATATTTTCACTGCATCACTGTCCTCTCATTGCTCATCGATTTGCTCGAGTGGGCACCAGTAAATATCTCATTTGTCCCTGTCGAGTTCAGGGTCAGGGGAATGAGGCCCATTATTGTTACTGTTTTTTTTTTTTTTGCATACTAAATAGGCTGCGGGTAGCTTCCCAGGCTCTGCCATGCAAGATTCTACATTTCTCTCTTCCGGGAGCTCTGTCGTATAGTCTCTGGATCTTGGCCATTGATGAGATTACATGGTGGGGTTTGTGGGGGTGGCTGCCAAGCTACTGGAAAACAGCACACACACACACACACACACACACACACACACACGGACACCTGTGTAGTGGGATTACTTAGAGCACGAGGAGTATGTAGGTGCAGGATGTGTCCTGCTTATCTTGCTGGTAGGTTTTACCTTCAAGGCCCCTCTTTCAAGAGGCCCTCTGCACAGGACTCTCCCAAAGCCCCCAGTGCAGGTCATACAAAGTTCATTGTCCCATGCTGGTCTCTAGTCTCTAGTCTATGTGCTCCAAGCAATCCCACTACACACCTGGGTGGAGGAGGCCCAGTCCTGATATGAGCAAGCTTGGAGATCTCAGTCACGGGTCCTGCATGCCTGGTGAGGCTCGTCCAAGTGTGTGGAGAGTGACCTTGGGCACGACTGTGACTGGGTTCTGGAGGTTTATGGCTGCCGAGGTTCTGCTTGGCGTGGGGAGGGAGACTCAACCAGCCCCCCCACTCCTCCGAGGGGGCCCCAGTGGAGACAGTCTGGCATGGAGGCAGAAACCGGTGACTAAAGGCTTGCAAAACACAGTGGAAGCTTGACCTCTTCGTTTAACCACTGTCTTGAGGGACATGCTTGTTTGCTCCAATTTTATTTGGGGTGAGGGGGTGGGGGATATAGGTCACTCCTAGCAGTGCTCATAGGACTATATGCTGGGCCAGAAATAGTACCAGGTTGGCAGCATGCAAGGCAAGTGCTCCCATTACCTCCCGTACTCTATCTGGGCCCCTTCAGTTCCAAGCTGCCAGTGTCCAATAAGCAGCACACTAGTCAGCACGGGAAGGAACGCCCTGGCACGGGCCACACATGAGAGAAGAGCTGCTCGGTGCCTTGTTGCCACCCATGTTTATGAGGTGGAATAAGAGGTGCCATGATTTATTTTGTGAGTGCCCCAATACACCAGACATCCTTTTTTCTTCTTTTTTTGGGGGTCACACCCAACGATGCACAGGGGTTACTCCTGGCTCTGCACTCAGGAATTACCCCTGGAGTGCTCAGGGAACAATATAGGATCCTGGGAATCGAACCTGGGTTGGCCACATGCAAGGCAAACGCCCTACCCGCTGTGCTATTGCTCCAGCCCCTACACCAGACATCTTTACTGAGGTTCACAGCCATAGTCTATGCATGTGCACCCCAGCACAGGGCGGGTCCCTCCTAGCGTGGTGAACCTCAGCTCTGCAGCAGCTGCTTCCAGCTCAAGTCGGGGTGGGGAGGCTGGGGGGCAAACAGGGGACACTATCGCGTCCGTCTGTCAGCAGGGCAATGTGGAGGGCACTCCATTGCCACTGGATTGCCCGTTGCCTCTACCCCTGGGACTCATGGACAGGCCCAGTGCCCATCTGAGCTGATGCCATCCATGTGTATGGCGGGCAAACCACTGGCAGAACTGGGAAGAGCCGTTGTTACCTCCGTGCACGGGTCCTGGGGTTGCCCCGGCCCCTGGTGTGTGCTCAGCGAACCCACAGTGCACCCCGACCCCCACCCGGGCTCCCTCCTCCCACCCTACCCCACGCTCACCCTCAACTGATAGATAGTATTGTTCCCTTGTTTATTCTTCGCCATCAGAGCGGGAACTCGGTGCCAGCTGTGCCCTTGGTACCTGCCACGTGCCTGGGTGGGGCCGTGGAGCCAATAAATATTTGTGCTGTCTCCTGGGGCGGGGCGGCACAGCAGACCTGGGGGCTTCTGCGGACGAAGCCCAAGAGAAACGCTGCCCCTCACCATCTCCTCCTGGTCATGTCCAGGGAGGGAAGAGTGGGCTGGCTTCGGGCTGTCTGCGGGGCGACCGGGACACGGGCGCAGGGAGGGGTAAGTGTTTGCTGGCAGGTCTGGCCTGGGCGCAGGCATTTGGGAGCCCACGACCAGGCTCCCGGAGTTACCCGAATGGACTCGGGTGCAGGCACTTGGTGAGGGCGGGGCGGAGCAAAGGGCACGGCCCCTCCCTTCTCCCTGCTGCCGGTCCGGGATTTCCCTGGTCCCGGATTTCCCTGCCGTCTCTGATCCTGCTGCCCCAGGACCTCCGGGGCTCGGCCCCGGCCGGGGTGTGGGAGGCGGTTCAGGGAGGCCCCTGCCCCCCAGCCCCCCCGGCCCCCTGCGACCCGAGCTCGGCCTGTAGCTGCCGGGGCGGCGTCTTCTGCAGCGCGAACAGGGTGTCCCGCTTCTGCACGGAGCGCAGCTGCTGCTTCTTGGCGCGCTTCAGCTTGGCCGGGTTCCGGATCTGGGGGAGGCGAGATGGGGACATCAGAGTGGCGGGCCTCTGCCCTCGGCCCCCGGGGAAGGGACGAGGACCCCCATGCCCCATCCTCGCGCCCCACCCCCGCGCCCCGGCGCCAGGACACTCACCACCTGCACCACCTCCGCCCTCCGCTCGTTCTCCAAGCGGCGCCTCAGGTTCTCGGCGCGGCGCTGCTTCTTCTCCTGGAATCAGAGGGCAGGGCTGGAGCTGGGGGGGTGGCGGGGAGAAGGGGGGGTGTCCCCGGGAAGGGAGAGAAACCCCAGACCCCCGGGGGTCCCCACTGGGAGGGTGAGCAGAACCTGGGTGCCTGGACACAGCGAGTTGCATCCGAGTCGCCAAGATGCGGGTCAGAATCCACGCAGACTGGGGCGCATGTGCCGTTACGCCCAGACAGCCCTTGGGGTCTCCCCGCTCCCTCTCCCCCCAACTGGGTGCCCCTACATGCAAGGCGAGTGGTGGGGGCTGGGCTTCTGAGGTTGGCCGGGGCCAAGACTGGGAAGGCTGGAAGCGGCAGGGAAGGGGCCCCCTTCCGAGTCCCACCCTGCCCAGCCCAGGACGTCAGCTCCGAGGGTCCAAGCGCTTCCCGGCAGCCACAGAGCTACGGGCCCAGACCCCCGCGCTATCAGAGCATGACAGGGTGAACCCAGCACGCTGCCCTCTGTTTGGGGTTCCCTAGTAGAGGGACCCGATGTTGGCCCAGTGACTTAACGCCCCCAGGGGCAGAGTGTGAGGCCGAGGGACGGTGTCCCCCTGATGCTGCCTGGTCCCAGGTTGGTCTGGATGAATCAGGTACCCGGCAGGGCCGCACACTGGGGCCGGGCGCAAGTTCCCGGGGGTCCGGGCAGGGTGGCCCTCCCAGGCCCCTGTATCTGATGGGGCCTCTCTTTTGCTCTGGTCACTCTGGGGGGACAGGGGGGAGGGGAAGAGAGCCCTGGGGTCCCCATGAGGGGAAGGTCTAGGCGGAGGGCTGGGGGGGGGGGGAGTAGCCCTGGTGCCACAGGAAGTGCAAGAAAACCCCGCAGCACCCTGTCTGCAGGGCCTGGCCAGGGGCCGAGTGGGGACAGATGACCACAGGGCTGGCTGGCCCTTCTGCTCCCCCAGTCACTGGGCCAGCTTGGTTCTGGGGTACAGCTGCTGACCTGGGCGGGCCACCATCTCCCTCTCTTGGTCTGCTGCCCACTGGGCAGGTTCCGGGGAGGCGGGGGGTGAACCTCGCAGGGGGCATCTCTGGCCCAGGCAGCGGTGTTAGGGTCGGCACCCATGTCACCACCGTGTGGGAATGCGCCACAATACCTGCCAACCGGTGCATGCACCCCGACGCCCCCGGGCTCCCAGGCTCCCGGCCGGGTCATCCCCGCCCTCACCTCGCGGAGCCGGGCCTTCTCCTCCTCCAGGTGGCGTGCAAAGTCCTTGACCATCTTCCTCTCCTGCCGCTCCTTCATCTTCCGCTGCCAGGACGTCCGCAGGGGCTTGTCCTGTACCATGTGGGAGAACCTGGGGGGGGGGGGACAGGGGAGTTTGTGGGCTCTTGGGTTGGGGCGGGTGGGCATTTTCTTAGCCCAGATCCCATCCGTGCCTCCAGCAGGCACTCCGGGCTCAGAGGAGGGAAAGAAGGACCCAAAGACCCAAAGCACGTGACCAGGCAGGAATGACCAGAGTGGCCCGCTCCATTTCAGGGGGCCAGTTCCTTTTTTTTTGGGTGGGGGGCACAACTGGCAGTGCTCAGAGCTTACTCTGGGCCCTGCACTCAGAAATCACTCCTGGAAGGTTCAGGGGACCACATGGGGAGCTGGGGATTGACCCCAGGTTGGCCGTGTGCAAGGCCAGCACCGTATCTGCTGTACCGTTGCTCTAGCCCTTAGGGGTCCAGTTCTCTGCCGCATCCAGAACCAATATGGGAGATGTGAACAGGAAGTGGTAATGCTTTTTTTTTTTTTTTCGGTGGGGGGAGGAGGTTCTGGTCATACTGGCTGTGCTCAAGGCTTACTCCTGGCTCTGTGTTCAGGGGTCACTCCTGGCCAGGCTCAGGGGCAATTGTGTCGTGGGGATCAAACCCGGGTGGGCTGTGTGCACGGCAAGAGCCTAACCCATCAGACTATCTCTCTGGTCCCAGGAAACAAATCACTAACTTGATTGAATGCGCTGATGCTGGGGCTGTATTTTGGGTTCATTGAGCCACATCCAAGGGTGAGCCAGGGGTGGACTACTCCCAACGCCTCCGGCCTTATGCGGCTGGTGCTTACGCACCGCAGGGCTGCAGCTTTGGTGCCATCTGGAGAATAAAGGAAGTTGCAGACGGGCCTGGAGTTCCAGGTTCCCTGGGTCTGAATCCACCGCTTCCTCCCGCGGCCGCTGTGAGACAGGCAGTCCCGGAGAGAGAGACAAGAAATGGGTCCCACCCCAGAGGGGGAGGATGGAGGCTTCACTCAGACCCCGTGGATGCTGCCCTCCCTCCAGAGGTGGGAGGGGGCCAACTGCGGCCCAGAGGGTGGGTGCCACCGAAACAGGCGCTGAGGGGTAGAGCGGCAGATCACTTTAAATCTGCGCCCATAGGACAGGTAGCCAATCAGAACGTAGAATAGGAGGGCTGGGGGTGGGATTTGGCAGCGGATAAATGGAAGCCCCACCCAGCCCGGGGCCACATCAACCTCTCGCCCCATCTCCCTTGCTCTCTCTGCCTGACTCTCTTCTCTTTCCCCGGAGCAGGTAGGGCAGCTCATCCAGACCCGGGGCCAGTCCAGGTGGGCCACTGGGGGGCCAGACAGGCGCAGGCGCAGTAGGGCTCGGGTGCCCGGGATAGCTCCGGTGCAGGCGGAGGTATCTGATGCGCAGGTAGTGACACGGTGCTGGGCACAGGACTCTCACCCACGCGCAAGCGACCGCGGCATGAGAGTAGGAAAATTAGGAAAACCGGGACTACACAGGAACTGCTGGGGTGTTGGGGTACAACCAGGAGGCCCGGCGATGGTGGGAAACGTGGATCTTGCCTGCGTGGATCCCCGTGGCCGGAAACAGAAGAAAGCGTCCACGGGGTAGAGAGCAGCGCGGGGACAGGGCTTGGTCCTTGGTCACGGGTAACGGAGAGGCCTGGACCTCTGGGGAGGGACCTGGAACCATCTACCTTTTCTGTAGAATAAACTTTCAATCTCCCAAGTTCTGTACGCAAATCCTTCATACAGTTCTCAAGCACCCACTTGAGTGGAGGAAAACCCGCTTTCACGCTAACAGCCCGGGGCCTTCCCAACTCACCCCCGATCCCCTTTTGCTGGGTCGTCTGGAGCGGCCTCAACTCACCTGCATTCAGTCACCGCCTACCAGGGGTCCCCCCCCAACCAACGCCTCTGGCTGTCTGGCCCTTAGCCACCAGCTCCCGAGGGCTTTCACCCCGGGCTCTCTGCAGAGCCTGTGCTGGGCTTGGGACCAGCGAAAGGGGGAGAACCCGGGCCTGCTGCTCCTTGGAGCCGAGAGCAGATGCAATGGCACGGCGCCCGCGGTGCCCTGGGCCAACCCTCCCTAAAGTGCCCCCCAAAGTGCCCCATACACCCTGGGCTGAAAGCTCTCAACGGGAAGGGCCACATTTAAAGTCTAAGGACCGAGGCGGGTTAGTGGAAACCAGGTTCCCGAGAAACCTTTCCTTGCCCTGGGAGTGGCGATTCCTCTCAACCAATGTGAGAATGACGTCGAGGAGGGGGTCACAACGGGGAGTCCCTGCTTTTGATGACCGAGGCGACAGAGGACGAAGACCTCCCGGCGTCCTCTCCAGTCAAGACCTCAGGGCGCTGCATCCCCTACACAGGCAGGACTGGCAGCCTTTTGAATGAATTCGCACCTGACTGCTGGCTTCAGGGTGCACCGGAGGGAAAGGGCGCAGCCTTCCCAGGACCCTCCACACTGCAGGTCACTGTGTGCAACTCCCTGTCTCTACCCAGATGGGAGTGATCTCTGACCCAGAGACTCTGCAGGCAGCCTCCCGGCCCTTCCCCAGGACCCCCACACCCGCCCTCTGTGCCCCCATCTCACCTCTTTTTGGAGCGATCCTTCCACACGCGCCCCGACTTGGGCTTCCCCTTCGGGATCACGGGCACCTCCTCCTTCTTGAGCTTCTTGACCGCGGGGGCCTGGGCTGCCGGCCCTTTCCGCTTCTCGGCCCCGAGGCCGTCCGTGGCCGCGTCCCCGGCCTGGGGAGGCTTCCGCGGCTCAGGCAGCGCTCGAGGGGGGTCGGGGGACGGGCGTGTCAGCTCCTGCCGGGGCCCCGAGGGCTCCGGACCCGGGGCTGGCTGGCCCGGGCAAGGCTCCAGGGATGCCGAGCCCAGCTGCGCCTGACGTCGGGGGGACCCCGGGCCCAGCCCCGAGCCCGGCTCCTCGCGGCCCTCGCGTCTCGCCGGGGGCTCCTTCTTTGGCGCCGGCTCCCGCCGGGGGGCGTCTGGACTCGACTCTGGCGGGCTCCGGGATGACTCCAAGCTTGGCTCTTGCTGACGCTGGGGGGGCCGTGAGCACGGCTCTGGCAGCCTTTTGGGGGGCTCCCGGGCTGCACACTGCTGCGGACGGGGAGACCCCGGGCTTGTCTCCGGCTGATGTCCAGGGGACCCCGGTCTTGCCTCCGGCTGGTGTCCCGGGGACCCCGGGCCCGGCTGCCGCAAGCTCCGAGGAGACCCGGGCTCCCTGGTTGCTTCTGGATCGCCCGTTTCGATCTTCACCAGGGCCCGTTTCACCCGCAGAACTGAGGTGGAACTCCCAGGGGGCTCCGGCTTCAGGCCCTCCAGCCGCCTGCTGCGCCTCCGCGGCGTATCCATGATTGCCCCGAAGGTTCCAAACCTGGGCACATGTGCGGACTCGGGCGCCCCGCAACTACCGGCGCCGACTTATGACGTCAGGACCCACCATGGCTGTGCTGGACTGTTGCTGGGGTCGCCATGTTGGTAATGGGCAAGGGGCGGGGCGGGGGAAGATGCTAACGGTCCAGGCGCATGCGCAGAGGACTTTGGCGCTTTTATTTGATTGATCGTCAAGTCCAGACTTGAGATCCTAGGGAAAGAAAGAGCAGCCCCGCATCCCCAGGAGGAATAGTCGGGGACCCTTTTCCGGAAGAGGGGAGAATTGGGAAGCGATCCGAGGACCCCGAAGGCAGAGCTGGCTGGAAATGTTGATAAATCGCTTGGGCTGGGGAGCCCCTCCCTAGTCCTTGCCTGGGGCTCCCATCTGTCACACTTATTGTTGGTAATCCGCTCATTTTGCGCTGGCTCAGTCTGAAATGAACCCGTCGGAGTACTCCCGAGCACCGGAGTGAGCGTTAGTCACCTGGTGGATCCGAGAGGGGGCACGCAAAGCCTCCAGGTAGATGTTAGTGCCCACGCCCTTGCCTTCTCTCCTCCCATGGCCCGCTTGAGTATCACATCTGTGTAGTGCTCCTTTTGCAACTCTTTAGTGCAGTTGTGGTACTGGTACCGTGTGCCGGTTTTCCTGCCCCAGTTCTAGAGACAGCTTGGATCATCCTGGAGCTCCAGCCTTGACAGTGACCTTTGCCCCCGTGTGTGTTCAGCTTCCTTAACTCCTTTGAGGATGCCCAGGAGGGGACTTGAGTCCCTCCTTCACAGCAAGCATCTTTCTATGGCCGGCTGTGCTATTATGCTTAGATCTGCCTGCAAGGGTGGTGGTGGTGTGTGTGTGTGTGTGTGTGTGTGTGTGTGTGTGTGTGTGTGTGTGTGTGAGACTGGGGTGAGGGCAGGACAGTGGCACCGGGGGCTTGGTGGGTTAGTGGCACAGCTGCACCACTGAGCCACGAATCTCTTGCCCCTGCAGGAATGGAAGTGGAGGGTGGGTGGGGGAACCTAGACACAGGTCCTGGAGGATGGAAAGGCGGCTTGAGAGTCCCCTGATACTGCCCTGTCCCTACCAGGTGCCATGCAGCATCCAAACTGCACCCCGGCAAGTTCCACCTGCTGAAATACCTTCCTTAAGGCAAGATGGCGGCATAGTGATGGTGCCAACCTTCCTCTATAGAGTCAGACATAGTCCCGGGGGCTGCAGAGAGAGTCCAGGGATTAAGGCGCTGGCCTTGCATGCTGTCAACCCAGGTTTGATCTCCAGCACCACACATGATCCCCCGAGTCTTGTTCCATTTCCCCACTCTTTTCGAGGGGTTTGCTGGGGTTATTTTCTGAATCAACTGACTGTTGGTTCACTGCATCCCTTAACTCTGAATCTGTGCTCAGCCTCCAACTCTCAAACTCTGTGCAGGAACATATACAGTTAACCCTCACAAGAGCCACATTCTATTGTCATTCCTCCTATCTCACACAGTCTGGAACTTTTGCAAAGGTCCCACAGAGAGAGCCAGCAGTGGAGGGAGGCCCCACCCTCCCCCCCACCACTAGGCTGTCTCGGAGACGACCCCTCAGAGTACCTCTCCCTGGAATCAGGGAAAGGGATTGAGGCCCAGAGAGGGTGAAGTGCTTGCTTAGCATCACACAGCACCGCAGGGAGGAATCTGGATGACGGTGCTGGGCCAGGGTGCCCAGCTGCTTTGCATGTGCCCTTCTCATGGGCTTGTGCCTCCCATGGATCCTGCTCTGAATGCTGGAAAGTGCCAGCTATGGCTGGGTGTGTGCGAGCGGGCAGAACTGCGGAGTGGGCACACGGGCTTCCGGGCTTCCGTAGTAACCGGACTCAGCTGACGGCAGGAAGTGCTTTGCCGCAGGTGGCCCGAGATAGGGCTCAGATGCACATCCTGGAACCCTGGTCCTGCACCCAGCCCAACTGCTGCCTGGGAAGCATGCCACGGGCCTCAGATGCCAGGGGCCTGTGTGCCCATGACATTTCGTTCAGAGCCAAGGCCTGGGCAGGGGAAGGGAGCCTGACAATTTGCCCGGGAACCCGGGCGCTGATTTATAGCCCACATTTATTTTTGCTTTGCTTTTTTTGGCTACACACAGCAGTGTTCAGGGCTGATTTTCTGTCTGTGCTTAGGGAGCACTCTTGAGAGGCGCAGGGATCAAGTGGGGTGTTTAAGATAGAATCTGGGTCAGCCGTGTGCAAGGCAAGCACCCTGCCTGCTGTCTCTCCGGCCCGCTGTATCCCACACATGAGAGAGAGAGCTTTCTGTAGCTGTCCTTCTCCTGGTGGACTTTATTCAGATCCATCCATGTAGTTGCAAATGACTTGATTTCATCTTTTCTTTTTTATGGCTGAGTAGTATTCCATTGTGCATATGTGCCATGTCACCTGTTCTTGGACCCATGAGTTGTTCCCAGATTTTGGCTGTTGTGAATAGTGCCGCAATGAACATAGGAGTCTTTTTTGAATCGAGTTCTTGGATCCTTTGGGTCAATACCAAGAAGCAGAATTGCTGGGTTACAAGGAAGTTCAATTCTTGGTTGTGGTTTGTTTTGCGGCCACACCCCGGTGGTGCTCAGGGCTCTGCACTCAGGGATCACTCCTGGAAGGACTTGGGGGACCATATAGAATGCCAGGGTTTGAACCTGTCAGCTGCATGCAAGGCAAGCACCCCACCTGCTGTACTATCACTGCAACTCCCTTAATTCTTAGGTTTTGTTTTTGTTTTTTTGCGTCACACCTGGCGATGCACAGGGGTTACTCCTGGCTCTGCACTCAGGAATTACCCCTGGCGGTGCTCAGGCGACCATATGGGATGCTGGGAATCGAACCCGGGTCAGCCATGTGCAAGGCAAACGCCCTACCCGCTGTGCTATTGCTCCAGCCTCAATTCTTAGTTTTTTTTGAGGCGCAACCACATTGTTTTCCAAAGAGGTGGGTTGCATTAGACTTGAGCTCCCTATCTCTCCACCCAATGTGTGCGCCTCCCCCTTTCCCACATGCCTGTGGCCGGCTGGCCCCTGACCCATGGTCTGTGTGAGTGTGCTCAGGACAGGGCCAGCAGGACAGTGCTTATCCGGAGGTTATCTCACAGATTCATTTCTCTCAGTCATCCCCATGGTCCGCAGGGAGTCGCAGGTCTTCAAAAGGCAGGACAGAGACCTCAGCATGGGGGGCAGAACTTGTGTGTTTTGGTGAGGGGCTCTTCCGGAGGGAGCTACATGAAAAGGCCAGGTGCAGCGATGCTGCTTGCATGAAGAAGGAAGCTGCACACGCTCGTGCATGTGTGCATACCTGCAATGCTTATCTCCTGGGCCCCCCGGCTGCAACTCCTGGGTTTGCTCAAACAGGAAGGGGAGAGACCTGCTACCCTAGGCTGCACCCACGGCTCTGCCTTCTTTCCCTGCATGCTCTCTGGCCCTAACCAGGCCAAGGGAAGGGTGGGAGATGGTGGGAAATCGCTCCCCTTAATAAAAAAAAAAAACAACAACCCAAAGTCAGGATAGTCCTCTGTGTAAAACTAGCTTCAATAGATTTTGTTTGTTTGTGTTTTGGGTCATACCTGGTGGTGCTTGGGCTCTGCATTCAGGGATCATTCCTGGAAGGGCTTGGAGAAACCTCTGTGGTGCCAGGGATTGAATCTGGGTTGGCTGTGTGTAAGACAAGCACCCTACTCACTGGGCTATTGCTCCGGCGTACCCAACCTTAGATAGATGCATGATGCTTTGCAAATGGGCATCTGAGAAGGAGAATTCCCGCTAGAATAGAATGGGAGATGGCCACAATTTCAATGCTGTACAGAAAGGAACTTGTTGGTTGTTTAGCATCCTATGGGTAGCACTGGATCACTGTCATCCCGTTGTTCATCAATTTGCTCAAGAGGGCATCAATAACGTCTCCATTGTGAGACTTGCTATTGTTTTTGGCATATTGAATACATCACGGGTGGCTTGCCAGGCTCTGCCATGTGGGCGGGATACTCTCGGTAGCTTGCGGGGCTCTCTGAGAGGGACGGAGGAATTGAACCTGGGTCGGCCATGTGTAAGGCAAATGCCCTACCCGCTGTGCTATCGCTCCAGCCCTCCGGCCTTAAATTCTTAATTCGTATGGCCTTGGTGACAGGAGCCAGGGGGATGGTGATGCCAGAAAGAAATCAATAAGCCAAAATTGCTCCTTGCAGGGAGCTGTGAGACTACTTTCTTGGCAGTCTCTATCCATCTCATTCTCTGGGACCAGCTCTGCTGGACAAGAGCCAAAGGTACGGGTCGAGTGGCTGTGCAGTGGCATCTGCAGGGCACAGCCTGTGCCCCTGGGAGAGAGTCATGGTAAGGCCGACCAAGAGTAACGCTGCTCTCGCTTTAGTGAGCAGCCGTTCACGGGGCGTGCGTGAAACCAGGAGTTCTGATTCAGTTGGTTTAGGACTGAGATTCTGCGTCACCCCCTCCGCCCTCCAGTCCATGTGGCCTCCCAGCCGATGTTCAGGGATCCCCAGGGGTCACTCTCGGTGGTACTTGGCCAAGAGGGCCTGTTGGTCGTGGGGCTTCAGCAGGGCGGGGCCCCTGCCCATCCCCCTCCCGAGGGCACCCTAGGATTCTCAGCCGGAAGGTCACTTTCCCCGTGAATTTTAGCAGCGTGGCTCGCAGCTCCTCTGAGATTTGTTGTGAATATGTGAGGCTGGGCCGACAAGTCCACGTGACAGCGGCTGTGGGATGTACACTCGGGTCATTTCTTAACCAGAAAGAACCAGATAGACCCACGCAAACTTCCCTATTCTTTCAGATTGAACAGTGTATGCATTACGGTAACTTGTAAGGACATAACCACAATAGAAATATCGTTGAGAGGACAGTTCTAATTTGGTGGTGGGGGCGGGGGGAGTTGAGCCACAGGGGCTATGCTCAGGTCCTTTTCTGCGTCAGTGTTCAGGAGTGAGCCTGGGTGATGCTGGGCGTGGCATATGTTTGGTGCTGGAGACTGCAGTGGGGCTGGCGCATGTAAGACACATGCCTTCGACCCTGTACTATCTCGGGGCTGGAGCGCTAGCACAGCGGGTAGGGCATTTGCCGTGCACACGGCCGACCTGGGTTCGATTCCCAGCATCCCATATGGCCCCCTGAGCACCGCCAGGAGTAACTCCTGAGTGCAGAGCCAGGAGTAATCCCTGTGCACCACCAGATTTGACCCCCCCCAAAGAAAAAAGCAAAAACAAAACAAAACAAACAAAAACACCCTGTACTATCTCTCTGCTTCTCCCCACTTTAAAAAAAAATTACTTTTTTAGGGGCTGGAGCAATAGTACAGCGGGTAGGGCGTTTGCCTTGCATGCGGCCGACCCGGGTTCGATTTCCAGCATCCCATATGGTCCTCTGAGCACTGCCAGGGGTGATTCCTGAGTGCAGAGCCAGGAGTAAACCCCTGTGCATTGCCAGGTGTGACCCGAAAAGCAAAAAAAAAAAAATCATTTTTTTAGTGGTGCCAGAAATTAAGCCCAGAGAAGACATGTTCTACCTCTAGACCCTCTACCTCCCACTGCACATGGCCATACCAGTTCTGTTGGTGGTTTCAGTGACTTGAAGTGTGATCAGATAGTTCCTACCCACCTCAGGCCTTTGTGGGGATCACAGAAGGCCTTGATTCTGCTGCCCTCTGTTCCAGATGTAAAGGAACTGGTGTGGGTGCAGGTTGGTGGGAAAAGGCCGAGAGAGAATTTGAATTCAGAATTATTGGATTCCGGTATAGGTGTACCTTCAAAGTCTCCGAATTTTAGGCACTTTTTTTAAAATCACCAATATATCCTCTATGGAGCCAGAGCAATAGTATAGTGGGTAAGGCATTTGCCTTGCATGCAGCCTACTTGGGGGTCAGTCCCCAGCATCCCAAATGGTCCCCCAAGCACTTCTAGGAGTGATCCCTGAGCACAGAGTCAGGAGTAAGTCCTGAGCGATGCTGGGTGTGGCTCCCCACCCCCCTCCCTGCCCAAACAAAATAAAGCCCCATGTAGCATAATTTAAAAATAAAAGGAAAAGGAAAAGAACACATCCTCTCTAGAACCTGGGCCTTTTCCCTGTCCCTTAAAAATAAGGCCCAAAGCAGAAATGTCAGGTCACTTAGGGAGGCCACTTAGGGTGTCTTCTGTCTGTGGTCAGGGGCTGACCTGTCAAAAGGTTACTTGGCTGCATTTTTATTTTTCTGTTCCAGCTGAAGATACACAGTGCTCAGATAAGATCCAGCGGTTTCAGTTCTCGGAGATAAGGCCAGGGACTCCACCCTCCCTCTTTGTTTTGTGTTTCTGAAATTAGACCCAGAAGGCAGAGGTTTCACTCGCCAAGGTTGCTGCGACAGCACTCTTGTGTTGCTGCGAACACGTTTCCCTTCAAGTCCTGGCTTCTGTGTTCACACATTCCCAAATTAGAAGCAGACTCGAGATGCCTTGGCCCAGAGGGTGTGGCGGAAAGATTGCGATGTGACACCTGAAGCTAGGTGCTGCCAGTGCCAGGTACTTTGGCCTGGCTCTCCGGGAGATGCTCTCGTTCAGCCACCATGGGAGATGGTTGGGCTCCCTTGAAGGAGGGCGGTTGAACACGAGCACCTCCCATTGGACCACCTGGCTGACTGTCACACTCCAGCACCCTTGAAGATGCTTCCAAATGATTTTTCACTGCCAACATTTGAGTCTTCTTTGGAAGAAGTCCCAGAAGTGTGTGTGTGTGGGGGGGGTGGTGGTGGACAGGGACAATCTTTTGCTATGTCCCATCCAAGTTCTGGGTCGGGGCTGGAGCGATAGCACAGCAGGGAGGGTGTTTGCCTTGCGCGCTGCTGACCCGGGTTCGATTCCCAGCATCCCATATGGTCCCCTGAGCACGGCCAGGGGTAAATCCTGAGTGCAGAGCCAGGAGTGACCCCTGAGCATCGCTGGGTGTGACCCAAAAAGCAAAAAAAAAAAAACCAAAAAAATACAAAAAAAAAACCAGTTCTGGGTCATGGAATCTGGGAGCCTAGAATAATGTTATTTTACCGCTGAATTCTGGGGTTGTTTGTCATACAGCTATAGTAACTGGAATAGAAGGTGTTGGTTGCGCAGGATCAGGAGTCTGTTTCTATGAAGGGGAATCTTGTGGCCTCTTCTGCTGGGAAAGATGTGTTTGGCAAGGATGATACCAGATCATAGCCCGACTCTTCATCAGGGCAACTTGGAGGGCAAGCTTTATCTTGTTCCTTGGTTGCACTAGATCTTGCTGATTGCTTATTTCCCACTGGCTATCAAACCAATTTCCTGTGGACAGGATTTCCCCCCTATTTTGTTACTGTGTTTCCAGAACCATCACTCAGTAAATAATTATTGAATGAATGAGTCAAGATGAAACATCAGGAGGCACCGGCCCCTCCCTCCGCTGAGATGTGACCCCGGGGGCCGCACGCATGTGCGGCTCCTCTGCAGCTGCACGAGCGTGAATCCAGACCCAGCTGAACCAAATTCAACATGGGCAGCTCCTTGCAGAATGTCTCCAGCCTGAGAACCAAGTCGCGACCCCATGCCTGCCCAGGAGGGGAAAGGTATTTCTCTCTCTCGCCTGTCCCTTCCCGGGGACGAAGGGCGTGGGGACGCCATATTATGACGACCACAGATGGGGTTTACAAGCTTGCAATGATCCAATATCCGGAGGAAATCTCCCTGGACTTAGTTGTTAAAGTACAGAAATCCAAAACCTCATTTCCCTTCACAACAGGTCTGACTCTAGTGGGGTGCTCCTAACAATAATGGTGAGGATTATGTTGAAATATTGAATGTAACCAAAGTAAATAGAAAGTAAAGTGAAATTTATCAGTTATAAGGGGGGGGTGCGGGGGTGGGCGGGATGGGAGGTGTACTGTGGTTTTTTTTTTTTTTCGGTGCTGGGATATGGGCACTGGTGAAGGGATGGTTGTTTCAGCATTGTATGACTAAGACGTAAGCCAGAAAGCATTGTAATTTTCCACATGGTGATTCAATAAAATAAATAAAAAAAAAAAGATGAAACATCAGCCAGACTTGCTTTTCGGTGGCAAATGATCAGGAGGACTTTGCTTACATCTCTTTGTTCTCTTCATGGTGATGCATGGTGAAGTGATTCTTTCCAGTCAATGGTACACCCACAGCATGGGGGGAATTTCTTGAGAAAATGGCAAAGAATCGAATCAAAAAGTGAATAAAAGAGAATAATTAAAGGCACGAGGGGGCGAATGATTAAGAATTATTGGGTTCACCATTAAATCATGACTGTGGTTTGGAACCATGATGAGTTTATCATTCAATGTTTGATGAGTGGTGAGTTAGCGGGGTTCTGCTATATAGATTGTGGCCTATGGATTATACAATCTAGAGTAAGGGATTTGTTCCTAAACATTTTCTAAGGGGCTGTTGGTTGAGACAACAAATGAGAACCAGTTTTACAACCATTTTTTTTTTTGTGTGTGTGGACTTGGTATTATGGGGGCCCCACTAAAACACAAGATGGTGACATTATCCACAAACTGTGTGACATCCAGCTAGAGAGATGAGGCTGAAGTCTCAGAGAAAGGCAGCTCAGTCAGGCAGAACAGGGCTCAATGGTAAACCAGTAGGCTTATTGGTAAACCAATAGGGTTTCCCTAAGCAGGGCCTCCTGAGGCCAAAGGGGAATCAAGGAGAACTTCTTGGAGGAGGCAGGTCCAACTGGGCTGCTTTTCTAGCCATGCATTCGGATGAAGACAAAATCCCACAAGGATTTGTCAGAAATCTATGGTCTGTTAACTCAGGTTTCCATCTTTTGATTTTCAAATAGCAGGTAGAGAACAGTAATCAATGAAAAAGAAAATACCTAAGCAGGTAACACCCGTTCAGCTAGAAGGAAAATGTTTTCACCCCGACCCCAGCCTGCATCACGGGGCATTCTTATGAGGTGAACTGCAAGGTGTAGCATCCACCAGCCTTTCTGTTACCGAGACTAGCCAGCAGATAGCCCCTCAGTGGGCCTTCCTGGGAACCCAGACTCTCAAACCCATGACGCAGGGAAAAAGGTTCATTTGCTAAGAACATATGTGCAAACATTTATTACACTCCCCCAGGGGGTTCGCTTGCAAACAAGAAATAATCAACCAAAGAGTTAATTATGACTGCCAATAGGTAAATCATGAACAGCCAACACAAGAGTGGATCTGGCCTGTAGCTGTTGGTACAGCTACGAGACTAGCACTGATGGCTCAAAGATACCCACACCATGGAGATACCATCTGGGAGATACCGTCCCCGAGGGTCACAGGCTGATGGGCATATGACAGAGGTTATTAGGGGAGAACAATGCTTTTACGGGGGCAAAAGGAATGCATTATGTGCAGATCATGAGATGGGAAGAGGAAGGTGAAATCTATGGATACATGGGCTAGATGGGATAGAATGTCATGAGGTGTCATGGGGTTTCTATGAGCTAGTGCAGAGGTGGAACAATGAGCCTTGCAGACACTACAGGTGTTGGCTCTCCCTATCTCACCCCTCCTGGGCACACAAGTCATCAAGCCATGCTAATGGTCGGGGAGTGCAGATTCCCATGGCAACAGCTCACCCCATCAAGGACTTTCCTGCACAAGCCCCTCAGCCTAGATGGTCAGGGAACTGTGCTAGGAAGTACTTCACACAAGCCCCAGCAAATCTGTCCTCTGTAACCCCGGGGACGCCAAGCTCTCCAGGTCAGGATGAGAAGAACCGAGCAAGCAAAGGCAGTTAATTAAACTTGGCTTCTATTTTAGGTGCATGTAATAATCTCCACCTTGAACTCAAGAAAGAGGATTGTAACTCCCCAAAGCATTGTACACATTCAATGTGATCCCTATAAGGATACCCATGACATTCTTCAAAGAAATGGAGCAAACATTCATGAAATTCATATGGAACAATAAGCCCCCATAAATAGCTAAAGCAACTCTTAGGAAAAAGAATATGGGAGGAATCACCCCCCCCAACCTCAATCTATACTACAAAGCAGTAATAATTAAAACAGCATGATACTGGAACAAAGGCAGAGCCACAGATCAATGGAACAGGATTGAATATCCTGACACACAACCTCAAATATATGATCATCTAATCTTTGATAAGGGAGCAAAAAATGTGAATTGGAACAAATAAAGCCCCTTCAACAAGTGGTGCTGGCAAAATTGGACAGCAACATGCAAAAAAAGGGCTTAGATTTCTACTTAACGCCATGTACAAAAGTCAGGTCAAAGTGGATTAAAGATCTCAACATCAGACCAGAATCCATAAGGTACATGGAAAACAAGGTTGGCAAAACCCTCCACGACATTGAAGCCAAAGGTATTTTCAAAGATAACACACCACTGGCCAAGCAACTGAAAACAGAGATAAACAAATGGGACTACTTTAAACCAAGAAGCTTCTGTACCTCAAAAGAAACAGTGACCAAAATACAAAGACAGTCTACAGAATGGGAAAGAATATTCACTCAATACACATCTGATAAGGGGTTGATATCAAGGATATACAAGGCACTGGTTGAACTCTACAAGAAGAAAACTCCCAACCCCATCAAAAAATGGGGGATGGAAATGAACAGAAATTTTCTCAAATAAGAAATTCGAATGGCTAAAAGACACATGATAAAATGCTCTACATCATTAATCATCAGGGAGATGCAGATTAAAACAACACTGAGATATCATTTCACACCACAGAGACTGGCCCACATCTAAAAGAACAAAAGCAACCGCTGTTGGCATGGAAGTGGGGAGAAAGGGACTCTCCTTCACTGCTGGTGGGAATGCCGACTGGTTGAGCCCTTTTGGAAAACAATATGGACGATTTTCAAAAAATTAGAAATTGAGCTCCCATTTGACCCAGCAATACCACTCCTGGGAATATATCCTGGAGAGTCAAAAAGGTATAGTAAAAATGACATCTGCATTTCTATGTTCATTGCAGCACTGTTTACAATAGTCAAAATCTGGAAAAAAACAGTGCCCAAAACCAGATGACTGGTTAAAGAATCTTTGGTACATCTACACAATGGAATATTATGCAGCTGTTAGAAAAGATGAAGGCATGAAATTTGTATATAAGTGGATCTACATGGAAAGTATCATGTTAAGTGAAATGAGTCAGAAAGAGAGGGACAGACATAGAAAGATTGAACTCATCTGTGGAATATAAAATAACATTGTGGGAGACTAACACCTAAGAGTTGTAGAGATAAGGATTAGGAGGTCTGCTCCACAGCTTGGAAACTGGCCTCAAATTCTGGGGGAAAAGGCATCTCAGATAGAGAAGGGAACAGCAAGTAGAGGATGTCGGGGGGACCCATTCGGATTGGAAGATGCAAGCTGAAAGTAGACTATAGACAGAACATGAAGGCCACTCAATACCTCTATTGCAAACTACAACACCCAAAAGGAGAGAGAACAAAGGGGAATGCTCTGCCACAGAGGTAGGGTGGAGTGGTGGGAGATGGGGTGAAGGTGGTGAGAGGGATACTGGGATCATTGGTGGAGGTGAATGGGCACTGGTGGAGGGATGGGTGAACGATCACTGTATGAGTAAAACGCAAACACAAAAATTAATAAGTTTGTAACTGTACATCACAGTGATTCTCTAATAAAAATTTAAAAATAAAAATAAAGAGTATTGTAGGGACTGAGTCTATGGTTCTGAGAGAGGTCACATGCCTCACGTGTATGAGGTATCACTGTATCACTGTCATTCGTTGCTCATTGATTTGCTCTAGCAGACGCCATTAACATTTCCATTCTTCCCTGTTGCATTCAGGATCAGGGGAATGAGGCCCATTGTTGCTACTGTTTGGGGCATATTGAATACCCCACAGGTAGCTTGCCAGTTTCTGCCATGCGAGATTCTGCATCGCTAAGAGCTTTGCTTTATGGTCTCTGGATCTTGGCTATTGATTAGATTACATGGCTCTGAGGGCAGTTTGTGGGTTGCCATTTTGTGGCAGTTTGTGGGTTCCCAGCTGCTGGAAAACTGGGGATCTGGGTGGAGGAGGCCCAGTCCTGATCTGAGCAGGCTTGAAGTTCTCAGCCAGGGGTCCCGCATACCTGGGTTCCTCTCATGGTTCCTTCATGGGTGAGGCTTGTCCGAGCATGTGGAGAGTGGTCTTGAGTATGGATGCAGCTGGGTTCTGGAGGTCTTCAGTTTCCGGGGCTCTGCTTGGGCTGGGGAGGGAAACTCAACCCGCTCCCCTCTGAGGTGCCCCAGTGAAGACAGCCTGGTGCGGGGACTGTTGATTGTATAAGGTATTGGGTTTGAACTCCAGTATTTCCAAAAAGCAAAAAGAAAAAAAACTTTTTAAAAAACCATGGATATACAATTTTTATGAGCAGTTGACTCATTTTTGTCCTCACAAAGTCAATAATAAGCAAATGTTGAAGGTCTTTCATTTGAAGGGGTGCTTCAGGGTGCCCTGGGATGCTCAGGGATTCCATTTGGTTTTATTTCCCACCACATCTGTCAATGTCCAGGGCTAATTCCCAGCTCTGCACGCAGGAATTGCTCCTGGCAGGGCTTGGGGATCATTTGGGATGTTGGAGATTGAGCCCGGGTTGGCTGTGTGCAAGGCAAATGCCTTACCAGCTGTACTATCACTCCGGCTCCTGTATCTATTTCTGACTGATCTGCTTTGCAGTTTATTTAAAACTGCTGTGGTTTTGCTACACCATCTTTCCATCCATTTCTTTAAGGGAAGATGCAAGAACTGGGGACTTTTAGGGATGGGGAGGCAGGGGGCGTCTCAGTCCCCCTCTCCCATGTGTTCTGAAGTGGTGTTGCATTATGAATGACCCCGTATTACTGGGAAGGGTCAAACAGGGCTGGCTGCTGCCTTACTGCATGGTCCAATTTGGTGCTCCAAGAGTCTGGACTCTCAGTACCCAAGTACTGCAGGTCTCCAGAATTTCTGGTGTTTGCTCCATCTTGGGGAGAGATGATGGAAGAGGATGCTTACTCTTCTTCTATCTCGAAGATTCCCACCCCAGGTCCATGCTACAGGAGAGCAGTGTGTGATTCCTTTATGGCTTTCCAAGGGCAGAAACTCCAGATGAGAAAAGAATTTGCTTCCTGTGTCTAAAATATTGGCAAACAAGATGGAGCTTTTGGTTACAGAACATAGGGCAACTTAATATGCAGTTGCATGTGTGACTTATTCTTTGTCCTCCTGGTAGGGCTTTCTTTTGGAAAGGATGGTCCACATTCTTGCAGAAACATATTTTTCCCCCCAATAAAACTGTAACAGAGAAGACCATTCGAATCCCATCTTCCTCACAAAAGCAAAAGCAGCCTTAATAAGGAGATGTCAGGAGGTTGTAAACTACGAAGAGATTCCCCAGAAAAATTCTTCACAGTAAACAGTTTGGGGCATTTTTATTTATTTGCCTTTAAGTGCTTTAAAGCTAATCTTCCTCTCAAACAAACTGGGTGGGCAATTTCCTTTACAGGGCTGGAATTAGTTCGAGTTTGAGTATCAGGCTGACTTTTATTATTGTTGTTGTTTTTTGGGTCCCAACTGGCGTGCTTAGGGGTTACTGCTGGAGCTGCACATAGGAATTGCTCCTGGTGGTGCTCAGGGGACCATACAGGATGCTGGGGATCAAACCTGGACTGACCGCATGCAAGGCAAAAACGAGACCCACTGTGCTATCGCTCTGACTCCTGGGGCTGACATTTTAAATTCCCGTAAGTGCTGAAAGGATCAGAGAAAGCCCAGATTACATCCCACTAGAGGAAGAACTATAGGGCATGGTTAGTTGAACGAGCTAATGACATGGTAGTTAGGAGCACCAAGCCTAGGTGAGGTAAAACATTCCAATGTAATTCTGGCCTTCCGTCTAAACATAATTGTTGTGGACAATGCATGCACTGGACTTCAGTGCATTTATTGGTGAATTTTCATGTAAAAGAGGGCTGCATAGTCCAAACACACAACACCTCAGGACTGCTTCATTCTAGTTCATTCTCAAGTAAAGACAGGCTGGAATTAGGGGCTGGAATTCGGACCCCAGATTCCTTTCCCCAAATTTGCTGGTGTTTGCTCCATCTCAGAGCAAAGTGTCATTCCTAAAATGACGTTTCTACTATACTTTTTTGCTCCTCTGGGATATATTCCCAGGAGTGGTATTGCTGGGTCAAATGGGAGCTCAACCTCTAGTTTTTTGAGAATCGTCCATATTGTTTTCCAAAAGGGCTGAACTAGTCAGCATTCCCACCAGCAGTGAAGGAGAGTCCCTTTCTCTTCTCCACACCAACAGCGGTTGCTTTTGTTCTTTTGGATGTGGGCCAGTCTCTGTGGTGTGAAATGATATCTCATTGTTGTTTTAATCTGCATCTCCCTGATGATTAGTGATGTAGAGCACTTTTTCATGTGCCTTTTGGCCATTTGTATCTCTTCCTTGGAAAAGTTTCTGTTCATTTCTTCGCCCCATTTTTTGATAGGGTTGGATCTGCAGTTATATGTTCATCACAGCACTGTTTACAATAGCCAGAATCTGGAAAAAACCTGAGTGCCCTAGAACAGATGACTGGTTGAAGAAACTTTGGTACATCTATACAATGGAATACTATGCAGCTGTTTGAAAAAAGGAGGTTATGAAGTTTGCATATAAGTGGATCAGCCTGGAAAGTATCATGCTAAGTGAAATGAGTCAGAAAGAGAGACAGACATAGAAAGATTGCACTCATCTGTGGAATATAGAACAATAGACTAGGAGAGTAACACCCAAGAATAGTATAAATAAGTACCAGGAGGTTGACTCCATGGCTTGGAGGCTGGTCTCTCATTCTGGGCAACTCAGAGAAGGGAACACCAAGTAAAATATGGTCAGAGGTCATGCGGGGGAAGGGTGATGTGTGCCGAATATAGACTAGAGACTGAACACAATGGCCACGCAACACCTTTATTGCAAACCACAACACCTAATCAGAGAGAGAGAACAAAAGGGAATACTCTGCCACAGTGGCAGTGTGGGGTGGGGGGAGACGGGACTGGGGAGAGTGGGAGGGACGCTGGGTTTACTGGTGGTAGAGAATGGGCACTGGTGAAGGGATGGGTTCTCGAACTTTGTATGGGGGAAACATGAGCACAAAAATGTATAAATCTGTAACTGTACCCTCACAGTGATTCACTAATTAAAAATAAATAAATTATAAAAAAATAAAATGACGTTTCTTTTAAAAACAAAAATTCCAAAACCAAAAACAAACCCAACCACTATAAAACCAACCTCCACTGCATGCTCCAAAGTGGTAGCTTGATGTCTAGAAGAAATAAGATCAGAACGAAGAGCCTTAATGCCTACTCTGGTCAGCTTCCTGGGAGCATCCTTTCCAGATGGCCCACAGGACTTCAATTTTGTGGCCACCCTTAGTTAAAGGGGAGAGTCAGGACAATGGAGACCTCAGTCAAGTTCTCTGCTGCCCGGCCAAGGCGCTGAATGAGAGAGAAATGGCCACTGGCTGGCTGTGCCCATCTTTGCCCCAGCCACTGGCGGATCCCGGGCACAAATATAAACCATGGGATGGGAGTCAAATTTGTGTTCAAGTTGGTAGTACCCACCAAATGGTCACCAGGCTGTAAAATAATCAGGAAGGCATTTTTTTCCTTTTTGAGTCATACCCAACAATGCTCAGGGGTTTCTCCAGGCTCCGCACTCAGGAATTATTCCCGGCGGTGCTTGCGGCCATATAGGATGCCAGGGATCAAACCTGGGTTGGGCACCTGTAAGGCAAATGCCCTCCCTGCTCTACTATTGCTCCAGCCCCGCCCCCCCGAAGGCATTTATTTGTGAGGACACTCGTGACCTGCATTGACACCTGTGTCCACACCTGCAGTGCCTCCCAGGTGGGGACGAGGGATGGGGGAAATTGTAAAGGGTCCATCAGGGAAGGGACTTGCGTCTGGGCTCGCAGGCACCTCACACACGCATAGTGTGTGGTGCAGGGAGCATGAAGCAAGAGGTAAGGGAGGTGCTGATGCCTCCCCCGTGCACCTGAGATGGATCCAGAACCAATGACAAGCTGTCAGAATCCCCAGGGGGAAGGACCAGGAAGGTCTCAAGCCAAAAGAAGTCACGTCTGGGGAGAGGGTCTAGGGCTTGGGGTGCCCAGAGAGGGTCTAGGCCTTGGGGTGGAGAGCAGATAGGGTCCCACATGGAGCTCACTGGGTCTGGGCATACCCCAGAGGCTGAGCCCCTTCCAAACCCAGAGCAAACAGCTGCTAGGGGCAGAAGCGGGCTGACTGTGTTTTCAGTGAAATCGGGAATGCTGGTTTTCTTGCAGTGAAATCTTCCGTGCGTAGGTGAAGATTCCCCCACCCCTGCCCCAGGGCTCTGGGGAGGGACCCCTAGAACAATCATGAATGGTTTATTTATCATTGATGATGGGGTTCTGTTGGAGTTCTTCCTGACGCAGCTCCCTGAACACCTGGGCCGAGGTGCTCGTGGGCAAGCTCCGAGCACCGGCCTTGAAGGAGGGTGAGCTGCTGTCGGAGGGAACCGGCGTTCCCTGACGAGTAGTGCAGTTTGACGGCCTTGCAATTGTCAGCAGCTGGGGCTTGAGGCAAGGGGAGCCGACACCTGTGGTATCTGTAAAGCTCATTCCTCCACCTCCGCATTAGCTCACAGAAGCCCCGGGACAGCGTGTGACACTCCATCCCATCTCGCCCAGTAAGCGCAGAATTCATCTCCCTCTTCCCATCTCATGATCGGCACTTAACACACCCCTTTCTGCCCCTCTCTATAACCATTATCCTCCCACTAAACTTTGTCATATGCCCATCAGCCTGTGACCTGCGTGGATGGTGTCTCCAAGCCTGTCCGTGAGCCGTCAGCCCTAGGTCACATAAGCGTCTCCGAGCTCCCAGGTCTTCCCATGGTTACAGGACAACTACAGGAGTCCTGTGATGGAAGATGCAGGGCGGTGGTTTGGGAATAATCAGAGATGATCTTAAATTTCACAGTTCCCCCTCAGAAGACTAAGGACTCACTCAGCAGCCCCTTGGGGGTGGGGAGCTGTGTAGGATAATCGTCAGAAACACGAGTTGGACTCTGTTCCATGGTTCCAGCGTTGGTGCCCCACAATCAGACACTGTTTCATTCATTCATTTATTTTGTTTTGGGGTCCACACCCAGCTGTGCTCAGGAACCACTCCTGGGAGGGCTTGGCTGACCATATGGGATTCCAGGGAGAGAACCCAGGTCGTGGTGTGCAAGGCAAATGCCCTCCCCACTGCACTCATGCTTGGATCCCCCCACACCCCCCCACACCATTCTTATGGCATATCTGGTTGGTCTCCTTTGATTCTCACAAGTATCTCATGAAGACGGGGCCGGAGTGATAGTACAGTGGGGAGGGCATCTGGCTTGCACGCGGCTGACCCGGGTTCAATCCCCGGCATCCCGTAGGGTCCCCCAAGCACCGCCAGGAGTGATTCCTGAGTGCGGAGCCAGGAATAAATAACCCCTGAGCATTGCTGGGTGTGACCCAAAAAGAAAAAAAAGAAAAGAATCTCGTGAAGAGTCAAGTGACTCTCTTGGGGGTGGAGAGACAGGACAGTGTGTAAGCCAGTGGCTTTGTATGTGGCCAACCCTCTTTCGATCCCCAGCACAACCTTTTATCCCTGACACCACATAGGGTCCCCCCGAGTCCCGCCAGGAGTGGTCCCTGCGTGCAGAGCCAGGTAAGCCCCGAGCACTGCCGGATGTGCCCTCACCCAAAATAAAAACAAATGGCTGTTTTTATTTATTTTTATTCCCCGTAGCAGGATAGCGAGCCCCGGAGAGGTTACGGATCCAGCCCGTGGCTAGGAAACTAGGAGAGGGAAGGAGGGTCCCCACTGAGGCCAAGATGTCCCCCTGCTGCCTGGGGTTTGAGGAAGTCATGGGGCCCTGCTGACTAGTGACCTGTTCTTTGTAGAACTTGAAATAACACTGGTCATGAGGGCCTCAGGAGAGAGCACGGGGCTCAGGGGTACACGCTTTACCCATGAAGGACCCTGGCGTGGTCTCTGACTGGCAGGCAGGCCCCAGGCCCTGCAAGTGCTGCTTGGAAGCCCCCCTGCTCCCCTAAATGATAACACTAGGTAACCTCTCCCTTCAGTGCTCAGGGGACACCAGCAGGAATGGGATGTCGCTTGGTCGTTCTTTTCCTCTTGTCCACGACGGGCTCCTATTTGGACAAGGAAACCAGCTCAGAGGGATCATTCTTAGCGTGAAAGTGAAGGCCAAGGGTGAAGCAAGGGTGCAAAGATCCTGTGTAAGAAACTTCTAGTGCCTGATCACTGACATCGATGCAGAGTCTGGTGAGGAGCCAGTTACTGCAGGGGACAAAGGGTTCCGGGCTCTGGCTTTTGGGTTCCATGGGCCCCAGATGGCCAGAGCCGCTGCGGCGGCGGCCAGGTGCCCTGCCAGCTTCCCCGGCCAGGGCAGCTCCAGGGTGGGGACCTAGGGAGCCCCTGGGGTCCGGGCACCTGCGTGTCAGTCCTCGCTTTGGGCTTGTGCTGGGTGTGGGAGCACCTCCAGCCTCTCCTTATTCTCTCCGAGAGCTGGGACCCTGCAGGGCGCCCCACCACCCTCTGGAACACGGCCCTGTTCTGTGGTGCAGTGGGTCCAGCCCAGGGTGGGGTCCTGGGATTGGGGGGCTCTCCCCCGTCTGCCTCGACAGCTCCTGCCTGTGGTGGCGTGGGGGCTGTTTCCAGAAGAGGAGGTTCTCCCGGTGCGGGTGGGCATCCTCCAGGGCTGCGAGTCTGGCAGCTCTGTGCGTGGTCATGGCACCCCCGGGCCCTGGGGTGGGTCCCTTGCAAGCTCGCAGCTTGCAGCCACCGAGGTGCTGGATTCAGGGCCGCCGGGCTGGGGGCTGCGTTGCTGCAGGCTTTGCAGGCTTGCTGGAGGGAGCAAAGCCCGGGCTGGCTTCTGCTTTTCTAGAACCATCTTCTTGGAGAAGGAGCCACACAGACAGGATCAAGGATAAAGGGGGGTGGTGGTCCCAGGTGCCCTCCTCATCCCCCCCCTCCCACACACACATTCCCAGGTCTCAGTTTCTCCTCTGAAAAGCAAAGCTTCATCACCAGGAGAGGGTGTGCATCTGTGTGTGTGTGTGTGTGTGTGTGTGTGTGTGTGTGTGTGTACGTGCACATCTAATCTGCATGTGTATATATGTGTAGCAGTTCAAAGCTAAGGACAGGCTGCCTACAGAGAAAGAGACAAACAGATGGAACCTGGATACAGCTGACTGGGAAACAGGGTCAAGGGAACAAATCTCAGAGTCCCATTGGTATAAATTAAGTGCTTTTCATGGGAACCTGATTACAGGTTGATGATGATGATGATGTTGATGATACATGATGATGATGATGATGATGATTCATGGGAACCTGCTTATAGACAAGTGTGTACCCCCTCAAGTGCAGGAACGGCACTGCTTGGGGCTGGGAGGGGGAGGGGGAGGTGGGGGAGAGAAGGGAATGAAGGCTGGAGGTAGGGCTGGGCCTGGGAGCCGTAGCCTGTGTCCTAACCAACACGCCTATAGAATGTCCCATGCCCATTCTCCGCCTCTCGTGGGGAAGCTGAGGACAGAGAGGTTCAGGGCTGCTCTGGTCCCCCAGAGGAAGCTGGAAGATTTGGAGCTGTCTGGGTTCCAGATGGGAGCTAGGAGGTTCAGGCTGATCTGGGTCCTACAGAGGGGGCTGGGATCTGAGTCCAGGTATATGACTCTACAACCAGAGATCCCTCTACTTCAGGACCACCCCTCCCCCTTAGCTTCCTGCCCCAGCGGGACAATTAGTAGCCCCCAGCCCCCAATCTCAGCTCCCCCGCCCATTATACAGCTTCCAACTGCCTAGACAATTGGTTCTCTCTTGCTGGAACCTCAGACACAGCTCCCTGCTTGGCTTCTAATCGTCTGTAGGGGTGGGGGGCAGGGAGCGCCGCCTCCCTGTTTGCTGAGGTCCCTGGGCATGAAACAGCCTTACCTATACTTGAACCCCACCTTGTGAACCCCAAGTCCAGTGCTAAACCCCAATTTCCTGGCTCCTGTGGCTTCCCATTTTAACTCTGGTTAAAAAGACAAAACAGGGACAAAAATGTAACAACTCAAGTCCCCAAGCCTGGGGACAGAGCTGCCCACAAACTGGGTCTGTGGCTTTCTGTTTCAAGGGCAACAGCCTGCCCAGCCTAGACTCACCAGTTAGCCACTGGCCAAGCTGAGCCCTAGCAAGGCCACGCCCACCACACCACGCCCACCACCCCAGGCCACGCCCCCACACCTCAGACCACGCCCACCACTCTCAGGCCACACCCGCCCGCCCCAGGCCACGCCCCACAGGGCCATGCACCAGCAAGGCCACGCCCACCCATAGACCACGCCCGCCACCCAGGCCACGCCCACCCAGACCGCACCCACCCAATTAGGCCACACCACCCAGGCCACACCCACTCCAGGCCACACCCCCTTCGGGCCACACCCACCCCTCAGGCCACACCGGAGGCCACCATCCACTCCTGCTGCATCTCTGATTCTGGTTTTTGTTTTTTTTTTTTGCTTTTTGGGTCACACCTGGCGATGCGCAGGGGTTACTCCTGGCTCTGCACTCAGGAATTACCCCTGGCGGTGCTCAGGCGACCATATGGGATGCTGAGAATCGAACCCGGGTCTGCCGTGTGCTTGGCAAACGCCCTACCTGCGGTGCTATTGCTCCAGCCCCTCTCTGATTCTGTTTTTGGGTCTTGGGTCCGTTGGGTGATGCTCTATGGGGGCTGTGACCTCGCTCCCGCTCCTTTGAGTCGGAACCAAACTGGGGTGGGTGGCTGGGAGTCTGTCTTGGATTCACCCCCCAGGGGACCCTGCCCGTGGCAGAACGGGACTGGTGACAGGAACATCTCCCGCTGTTGAACATGGGTCGTCCATGTCCCGCAGGGGCAGTGCACACACTAGGCAAAGTGCCACTGCGAAGGGAAGACAGCAGGGCTGCTCAGAAGGGTGCAGGGAGCCCCGAGGGAGGGCCTGTGGTCATCTGGGGTAGACCAGGCGGGCAGGGAAGGAGGCGAGGCCCATGGGCTGGGGCTCATGACCGGGAAGAGCTAAGCCAGGGCCCGGATAAACTTAGTCCCTAAGCTGCACCAGCTGCCAGCCTGCAGGGACAGCATGGCTGGGCCAGGCGCCGGTGCTTCAGCCTCAGGGTGGACTCCACTGGGCCAGTCTCAGCTTCCGGCTTCCAGGGTAACGCCAGGCTGCCATAGGAACTTGAAGAGGAGAGCAACACCCCCCTTTGCCCCCTCTGCGTTCTAGGTGGGATTCTCACCTCGTCATTCATTACTCCTCTCCATGTCTATGAGAATATGTTTATTGTCCCTCTCTCATCCACCAGCGTCAGCCTCGAAGAGGCTGGGATATATGCTGGATTTGCGGCTGCTGGCTAGCCCCAGAGAGCGTAGGGTAGAGACTCACTCAGTCTTGGCCTGTGGGATGAAAGAATGAATGAATGAATGAATGAATGCACTATATTGTTACCACCCCCGGAGACCTGCCTTTGAGGACAGGGATTCGGTGGGGGCGGGGAATGCTGGGGGTGAGGGGAAGAAGGGAGGGTGTAGCTCTGAGTTCCATCTTGCTGCTCTTGGGCAGTGGGGATGGGGTTAGAGTTTGTAGGGCTGTGGTTTTGGGGAACTCAGAACTGGGGGTGCTGTGGGCTTCCTTCCCGCTCCCAGGCCATGGGGGGAGGGGCCAAGGCTGGTGGAGCATATTGTGGGGAGGAAGGCTTTAGTCCCTCATTTCAGCTGAGGGCCTGTGGGGGAACCTTAATAAGCTTCACCTGTCTGGGCCTCAGTTTCCCCACCTATCACGAGAGTGATTAGGTGAGATGGCCACCAAGATTCTTTCAGAATATTTCAGAGCCTTTTTAGGGTTTTCTAGAGTTACAGTGGAGTTACAAGGTGTTACTGGATGGGCCTGGGGGTCTCCCCTGCTGAGGGGGTGGGGTGACCTTACTTCTGCCACAACTGTGGCAAGTTGGAGAGTTCTGGCCTTTCCTGCTCGCTGGCTGGCCCCACCTTTATCGGTTCCCAGCCTGGCGAGGCAGCGGCCAGGCCTCTCACCTGTCCTTCGCCCCCGGGTCTTCTCACTGAGTGCGGATCACCTCCTCGTAGCTTGGTGGGGGAATCAGGTATATTGATGGTGCACTCCGGGACAGTCTTCTGGGCTCCAGCGGCATGTTGGGAATGAGGGACACGTTGTCCTGGGGCAGAAGAGAAGGCAGCTCATGCAAACATGCATGCACACGTGCCCACATATACTTGAGCACACACACACACATATGCTCATGCATACACATGTACACATAGATAGCTGTGCACATACACACATGCACACATGTACATGCTCACACACATGTAAAAACACCTGTGCACACATACACATAGATGCACACCTGTACATGCTCACATATGCACACATAGACACATACAACTATGTACACATACACACATGCACACATGTCCGTGCTCATGCACACTCCTGCACACACATACACATACATGCACATACATGTAAATGCTCACATGCACATGTGCATACACCTATGCACACATGCACTACAGTAAGTGCTCATGCACTCCTCTGCACATATACACACATGCTCACATACATGTGCACACACGTACATGCTGACATACACATGCCTATGTGCACAACACTGTCCATACATACACACATGCACATGCATACACGCTCACACACATGCATACACACCTGTGCACACATACAACATGTGCACACACATGTACCTGCCCCCCACACCTGCGTACACATACACACATGCACACATGTACACACACAGGAATATGTGAACAGGCACTTCCCCATGGGCTTCCCCATGGGCCAAAGCCTCGGGGCCCCGTGGAGCCCTGCCCCGCTGGCCCCCTGGCCCACGGCAGGCTGCGCTCCCGCACGGAAGAGGAAGGCGCTGAACAGAGAGACCAGAACATAACGGGGGTCGCTGGGGGGAGGGGAGGGGAGCAGGCAGTCGGGGCCACCTGGATGTGCCGAATAGAAGCCAGATTCTCGGCCACCCCCAGGCGCACAAGGCGACATCCGAGGCCCGGGGGTGACTCGACCTCCCGGGCCCTGAGAAGGGGGTGGGGCAGGCAGCCGGCTGGGCGCCTGCGCAGGCCACACCCTGCCTGCCCCCCAGGGGCCGCCCCCCCCCCCCCCCCCGGGAGTCCTGCCCAGGGTGTGGCTCCTGCCGCGGGCCGAGAGGGCAGCAGTGGGGCTGTCCTCTGTCCCCTCGGGCACAGACGTGCCTGCGCGCCCACTTTCTCCTCAGCCGCACCCCCCGCCGGCACCTGCCGCCACAGCGGCCGTGAAAGCCACCCGGGGCCCACGGGAGCCCTGAGGCCCGGGGAAGTGATAGCTCCGCGCCTGTGGGTCGGGGTGGGGGGCCTGCTCTGGGGCACCCGCCGCTCCCCGGTGGGCACGGAGTAAGCAGCTGGGGGTAGGGGGGAGAGAGAGAGAGAGAGAGAGAGAGAGAGAGAGAGAGAGAGAGAGAGAGAGAGAGAGAGACAGAGACAGAGACAGAGACAGAGACAGACAGAGAGACAGAGAGACAGAGAGACGGAGACAGAGAGACGGGGAGACAGAGACAGAGAGACAGAGACAGAGAGAGGCAGAGACACGGGCACCGCCCGCAGGCTCCTCACGTCGTCAGCCCGGCGGTGCTGCCTGCAGGCGAGGGCGCCCAGGGCCCAGGGCAGGAAGAGCTCGGGGATGAGGAAGCACAACAGCGCCAGCTCCAGCCTCTGGATGTGGACCTGGGGGAGAGACAGGGGCAGGACGGGCCGCCATCGCCAGCACAGGGGCGGGCGGGGTCACCCAGCACTAGGCGGGGGGGGGGCGGGGGGGGGCTCTTTGGGTGGGGTCTGGGACTGGGCCCCCCTCTGCGCGATCCCCGCCCCACATCTGCCCCACATCTCGGGGGTCCCTGAAGGGCCTGTGTCCAGTGCTCGAGAGCCGAGAGCCCCTCCAGCCCCACTCCACAGACGGGGGTCCCAAGGCTCAGGGAGAAGGACATGTCCTACAGCGGGGGGGGAGGGGGCGCTGAGGACCACTAGGCCAGGGACAGCTCACAGGAAACTCTCTGTGTACGGGTGTGTTTGTGTGCGTGCATGGGTGTGTGTAATGGGTTTGAGGGTGGGCATATGGGTGTGTGCAAGTATGTATGGATGTATGTGTATGTGCATGTATGTAGGGGTATATGTGTATGTGTGTGTATGTGCATGAATGTGTGCATGAGTGTATGTGTATGCAAGTGTATATGGGGGTGTGTATGGGTGTATGTATGTGTATAGGGGATGTGTTTGGGGGCATGTGTTTGTGTGTGTGTGTGTAGACAGGTGTGTGCATGGATGTGAGAGTATGTGTATATACAGATGTGCATATATATGAATGTGTCCATATGTGTGTATGTGTGTATATGTGGGTGTATATATGCATGTGTGTGTATATGTGGGTGTGTGTATATTCATGTGTGTATATGTGGGTTGTATATGCATGTGTGTATATGTGGGTGTGTATATGCATGTGTGTGAATGTGTGTGTATATGCAGTGTGTATATGTGGGTGTGTATATGCATGTGTGTATATGTGGGTGTGTATATGCATGTGTGTATGTGGGTGTGTGTATATGCATGTGTGTATATGTGGGTGTGTGTATATGCACATGTGTGTATATGTGGGTGTGTATGGATGAATACATGTGTGTTTGGATGTGTGTGTGTGTGTGTGTGTGTGTGTGTGAAAGCAGGGGACCAGTGGACGTGACCAGCTCTGTCAGGCTGCTGCAGACGGTGGGGTCTAAGGGTCCCGGGTGAGAGAGACCTGGAGTCCTGAACTTTCTGCCCACTTGCAGTTCAGCTGCAGAAAGGCCCCTCCTCTTTCTGGGCCTCAGTTTCCCCACTCATAAAACTGGGTTGGAACTCAGTGACTTGGGGCCCTGGCTGGCTGGCTTCCGGTGCGTGTCAGGGAGAAGCCTCCTTTCCCCTTTGCTCCTCCTCTCAGTGGGAGCTGGGGGGGGGGGAGACCCTCCACCCAGGGCTCAGGCAGCGAGCACCTTCCCGGGAGTTGCGGGGACCGTCAGGGGCTGGCCACTCACTGTGCTGTTGGGGTACGGCGTCCAGATGGGGAAAAGGAACGGGCTCTCCAGAAAGAGGTCCTTGGCGATGATCACGAGCCCGGCCAGCGCGCAGAGGAAGCTGATGGTGCTTGTGACCAGGTTGACCAGCTGCGAACAAGAGGCAAAGGTCGCAGATCCGGGCCCTCCACCCCGGCCCGGCCCCTCAGCCAAACACCAGGACCCGAACCTGCTGCCCACTAGGAGGCCCCCCCAGGCCTCCTCTGGGACGGGGCAGCATCTGGGGACCTCTGCGTGCTCCCTGCAGGGCCATTCCCAGTGGCCGAGAGCTGGGGCACCCTGAGTCTCACAGACCCCTGAGTGGCAGAGGCTGGTGGGGACGATTTCATCGCCCTGGAGGACCCCTGGGAGGAAGCCCGGCGTCGGTCCCGTGCTCAGTGAGCTAAGGAGAGGCCCACGGCAGGCTGGCACGCGCATGGGGAAGAGGACGGAGCTGAACACAGAGACCAGAACATAATGGGGACATGGGGGGGGCGGGAGGAAAGGGAGTAGCCACTGGGGCCACCTGGATGGTGACGAATAGAAGCCAGATTCTTGGTGATGAGCATAAGGCAGTACTGACAGAGGGAAAACTGAGTCTCCAGCTGGGACCTGCAGAGATCCCACACTCAGGTCACTTCAGTAGCACCGTGGCACTATCCCGTTGTTCATTGACTTGCTCGAGCGGGCACCAGTAACATCTCCATTGTGAGACTTGTTGTTACTGTTTCTGGCATATCATATCGAATACGCCACGGGGTGCTTGCCAGATTCTGCCATGTGGGTGGGATAGTCTCGGTAGCTTGCCGGGCTCTCCGAGAAGGACGGAAGAATTGAACCTGGGTTGGCCGCATGCAGGGTGAACACCCTACCCACTGTGCTATTGCTCCAGTCCCTTTAGTCACTGTCACTGTCACTGTCATCCCGTTGCTCATCGATTTGTTCGAGCGGGCACCAGTAACGTCTCTCATTGAGAGACTTATTGCTACTGTTTTTGGCATATCCAATATGTCACGGGGAGCTTGCCAGGCTCTGCCGTGGGGGCGCAATACTCTCCGTAGCTTGCGGGCTCTCTGAGAGGGGCAGAGGAATCGAACACGGGTTGGCCGCGTGAAAAGCAAACGTCCTACCACTGTGCTATTGCTCCAGCCCATCCCTTTAGTAATAATGATGATGATGATGATGATGATGATGATGATGATGATGATGATGATGATGATGATGATGTGGGGGAACTGCAGGGATACCCCCAGATCCATAGTGATTTGATACCAGATATTTGATACGAGATATGCTGGTATTAAGCTGATTGGGGAATTGACCTCAGCTGCCCCTCCCAGGCGCCTTCCCCAGGAAGCAGCGAGAGGAGCTGGAGGTGCCCCCCCCCCCCACCACTGCGGTGCTGGAAAGGCGAGTTTGGTTTTTGGCTTTCCGCGTCAGGGCTTACTCTGGCTCTGTGCTCAGGGGTCACTCCTAGCAGAACTCAGGGGGCCGTATGGGAATAGACAAGCATCTTTCCTGTCTTCTTTCTTTTTCCTTTTTTGGGTCCATCTGGCAGTGCTCAGGGGTTACTCCTGGCTCTGCACTCAGGAATTACTCCTGGTGGTGTTCGGGGGACTGTATGGGATGCCGGGGATCGAACCCAGGTTGGCCCTGTGCAAGGCAAACCTGCTGTGCTGTCACTCTGACTCCCTCAGCCTCCACTTGGGGACAGCATTATCCCAAGTAATGGGAAAGAGTGCAGAGATGTGGGGCAAAGAGAGGGGTGGGGAGAGAGAGAAGGAGAGAGAGAGAGGGAGGGAGAGGGGGCGGGAGAGGGAGGGTGAGAGAGGGAGAGAGTTAAAAAGAGGGAGAGAGGGAGGGAGGGAGAGAAAGGGAGAGATAGATACAGAGAGACAGAGACAGACAGAGATAGAGACAGAGAGATGAAGGGACATGGAGGGGAGAGAGAGGGAGAGAGGGAGGGAGGGAGGGAAGGAGAGAGGGGGACAGAGACAGAGAGACAGAGAGGGAGACAGAGACAGACATAGATAGAGAGATGAAGGCACATGGAGAAGGCGAGTGAGAGAGAGAGGAAGAGAGAGAGAGGAAGAGGGAGAGAGGGAGAAATGGAGAGGGGGGATGGGAGAGAGAGGGAGTGAGAGGGAGAGACTGATCCAGAGAGACAGAGACAGACAGAGACAGAGATAGAGAGATGAAGGGACATGGAGGGGAAAGGGAGAGAGGGAGGGAGGGAGGGAAGGAGAGAGAGGGGGACAGAGACAGACAGAGAAATAAAGGCACATGGAGAAGGAGGGAGGGAGAGGGAGAGTGAGAGAGACAAGAGAGAGGGAGAGGGAGAGAGAGAAAGAGAGAGGAAGAGAGGAAGAGTGGAAGAGGGAGAGAGAGTGAGAGAGAGAAGAGAGAGAGAGGGAGAGGGAGAGTGAGTGAGAGAGAAGAGAGAGAGAGGGAGAGGGAGAGTGAGTGAGAGGGAGAGAGAGAGAGAGAGAGAGAGAGAGAGAGAGAGAGAGAGAGAGAGAGAGAGAGAGAGAGAGAGAGAGAGAGAGAACAGGCTTTGCACGTGACTCCCACACAGGGTGACCCAATCCCTGCACCTTCAAATAAAAAAGAAAAGTCTGGAGTGACAGTAAGTGGCCCAGACGCTTGCCTTGCAGGTGGCTGAGCTGGGTTTGATTCCCGCCACCCCCTACTGTCCACCAAGTACCGCCAGGAGTGATCCCCGAGTGCAGAGCCAGGCGTGAGCCTTGAGCACCACCGGGTGTGACCCTCCCCCACCCCAACAAGAGTACGAATATATGGGATTTCCCAGTCTCTATACGGACATGGGGTCCCTGCAATAATACCCTTGTGCCCAGCAATGGGAAAGGGGCGGTGCTTAGGGCTCTAAAGGGGTCCCGCCCAGTGCAGGCTCTAAAGGGGTCCCGCCCAGCACAGGTCTGACCGAGGATGCCGGGCGTCAGATGACACCCACTGTTCTGTAAGTGCCACCACCCTGCCACCAGAGGGCAGAGGGACCTCGCAGCCCTGGGGGGCGGGGCACACACAGGCCAGGCCAGGCCTTCTGGGGAGAGGGGTGCTGGGGCAGGGCCAGTCAGGGCAGGACAGAGAAAGGACGGAGCCCCAGGTGCGGGGGCAGAGGACCGGAGGCTGAGGCAAGAGTGATCTGGGGGGATGGGGGGGTGTTGGAGCGATAGCACAGTGGGTAGGGCATTTGCCTTGCATGCGGCCGACCCAGGTTCGATTCCCAGCATCCCATAGGGTTCCCTGAGCACCGCCAGGGGTAATTCCTGAGTGCATGAGCCAGGAGTCACCCCTGTGCATCGCCGGATGTGACCCAAAAAGTGATGGGGGGAGCGGTACCCGGGCTGTTGTGTGGAGAACCTTGGGGGACCGGCAGGGGCAGGGGGCCAGGCCGTGGGGGCCGTGGACCACTGCACTGCAGCCTCCTCGTGCCTCTCCGCTGCTCACAGATGCCCTCGGTGTTACCCAGGGCGTGGAAGGGAGCCAGGGCCAGACTCCGGCTTACCATGTAAGACTTCAGAGTCCCCTCCAGAACGATCGCCAGGATCCCTGAGGCGGAGAACTGCAAGCCAGGAGGGACACGGCCGTGAAGAGACAAGCTGGGGGTGCCCGGAAGCCACCAGGTTCCCCCCTTTTCCTCCGGTCTCCAAGAAACTCAACTCCCAGGAGCCCTGTCTGACCCCAGAACGACCTGCCAGGGACTTAGGGACCAGAACCCCAGAACCTGCCCAGCTCGGGCCCCACCCTCCTTTCTGCCCACTGCCAGGGAGTCTCCGAGCAGGGGGCGGAGGGAGGGAGCGAGTCCCAGGGTGACCCTGATAAGAGGAACCAAGGGAGAGTGACTCCCATGGGGGTCAGCGGATGCTTCATGCCCAGCTGCCGTGCCCCTCTCCTCCACCCAGGCACCCCTCCTTTCAACTCACACAGGCAAACCCCCAGAACGGATACCACGACCTCAGCATGACCAGGTGGAGATCCTTGACTTCAAAGAACAGGTACAACCCTATGACCAGGTGTGGCAGGGCCACGAGGATGTGGCAGATCTGTGGGAGACAGGGAGCCCCTCAGAGCCTGGAGCATGCCAGGGGGCCCACCTGAAGGAGAATGATCAGTCAGGGTCCCTCCACCTGGGGTCATGCGGGGCTTCCTGGGTGCAGGGAGGGCAGTGGGGGAGGGACAGGTGAGAGGGTTGTCAGGGGAGGGAAGTGGGGAGGAGGCAGGGGAGAGGGTAGGCAGGGGAAGGAAGAGGGGAGGAGGCAGGAGAGAGGGGAGGCAGGGGAAGAGAGTGGGGAGGATGCAGGGGAGAGGGTAGGCAGGGGAGGGAAGAGGGGAGGAGGCAGGAGAGAGGGGAGGCAGGGGAGGGAAGAGGGGAGGAGGCAGGGGAGAGGGTAGGCAGGGGAGGGAAGGGGGAGGAGGCAGGGGAGAGGGGAAGCAGGGGAGGGAAGTGGGGAGGAGGCAGGGGAGAGGGGAGGCAGGGGAGGGAAGAGAGAAGGAGGCAGGAGAGAGGGGAGGGAGGGGAGAGAAGTGGGGAGGAGGCAGGGGAGGGGAGTTGGGTAGGGGAGGAGAGGGGAGGGCATATAGGTGAGGGCCCTCTATGGGCAGGGGTGGGTGGAGCCGTAGCCAGTCTCTCCCCGCCCTCTCTGCCTTTTCCATTTCGGGGTGTGTTTGCCCCCCCAGTGACCTCCCCACGAGCCCCCATCTAGGTGCCCGGTCTGCGACACTCACGCCCAGCTTCGTGAGAAGGTAGTGCCTCTTCCTGGGCGCCCTGTGCCAGTCAGGAAGCAGGATGGGCTGGGTCACTCCGGCCAGGCCAGGGGGGCCAGCCTGGGCCCCGCTCGGGGATGGGCCAGGCCAGCCCGCCTGGGTGGGGGCGCGGCCCTCAGCTTCAGCTCTGGGCGTCACGGCCTTGGCAGACATCCCTGGTGGGCAAAGAACCCTGGTCCAGGAGCCGGGCTGAGTCGGCGCCTGCCCCATTTCCAGGGCTGGTGCCCGCCCAGCCAGTCTGGACCGGGACCCCCTTCCTGTCCCCTCTCCATCCCGGGGGTGGGGCTGGAGGTAATCACACACACACACACACACACACACACACACACACACACACACGCGCGCGCACACACACACACACACACACACACAGACCCCGTGGGGTTGCAGAGACAAGCACAGGGCGAGAAGTTTCTCAGTTAGTAAGACACAGCTGCGAAAGGCCGCACGCCTGCAAGTTGGCAGGACTGGGGGCACAGGGGGTCTGGTCAGTGGGGACCCTCTGTCCCAGGTGGCAATCAGATCTTTGTCGACCACCTGGCAAAGGGCAGGGCTGTCCCTCCCGATGATACCGAGGACAGTAACTCATCAACAGTCACTTTCTCTATTTGGGGGGGGCGGTAAGGACTAACTCATCAACAGTCACTTTCTCTGTTTGGGGGGGGGGTAAGCGAGCAGGTATGGGCGGTTCCATCGTGTTCCTCCCAAACACATTTCTCAGCACCGCCCTGGCCCCGTTGTCCTTTGCCCTGTCTCTCCTAGGGACTGTCTCCTGCTCTGTGTTTGACACTGAATCAGCTCCAGAAGCTTGTTGGGGGCTACAGAGGGGGCAGTTTCAGTGGCCCTGGCCGTCCCCCACCCCCCCACCCAGCCAGCCCGGACCCGCCTGCCCACCTGGCCTGCCATCCCCGGACAGAAACCAAGCCTGTGTGATCCTTGGGTCCCGTCTATCCCCCCTGGTCGCTTCAGCTCCTGGAGGGCCGTGGGCAGGGGTGTGTGTGTTTTGGGGGGGAGCAGGGTAAGGACCCAGCAGGGCTGGACCCCCAGCCGAGCTCTAGGACCGATCGGACCGGAGAGCTGGACGTGGCGAGTCGGGTGCCTGTCCTGGCCCGCTCCCGGGAGCTCTGGTCTTGGGCAGGTGGATGGGTCTCCTCGGCGGTCACCTGGGTGGGGCTGGGGGTCCAGGTGCCCCTCTGTGCGGGGCAGGGGTGGTGGGGATCGAATAGGGTCACCTCTGCCCCGTGCCACGCCTAGAAAACGCTTGATCGCCAGCTGCCAACGGGGTTCCCGGAGGTTTTCGGTTCCCTGTCAAGACCGGCACCTCTCGTCCTCAGTTTCCGAGGGGCTTCCGGGGCACGGGGTGAACGAGCACCGGGCCCTCCCTGGGGGGAGGTCAGGATGGGCGTCCAGGGCGTGGAGCCAGAGGCCCAACTTTATCTGGCCCCCTCTGAGCCCGGCTCGCGGGCTCCGGGCAAGCGTTTGTCCTGTTGGTCTCTGCGCATGCGCACGCGGTGCTCCGGCGGGCAGGGAAAACCTGGAACCCAAATCAGGCCACGTGGGGGGCTGGGGGGGGGCTGGGTGGGCAGGAAACCCTCCTGAGGGTCAGTGTGCACATGTGAGCCCACATCTACACTCATGTTCTGCTGAAAAGGGTCGAAGAGTTCAAAGGTGTTGAGTTGAAAGTTAAGTGGTAGAGGCGGGGCCGGAGCGGTAGCACAGCGGGGAGGGCGTTTGCCTTGCACGCGGCCGACCCTGGGTTCGATCACCGGCATCCCATAGGGTCCCCCGAGCACCTCCAGGAGTAATTCCTGAGTGCAGAGCCAGGAGTGACCCCTGTGCATCGCTGGATGTGACCCAAAAAAATAAAAAAAGAAAGAAAAAAGTGGTAGAGGGGCTGGTAGGATCCCAGAGTCAATAGAGATTCTTAGCCCAGAGACACAGGATGGGGCCAGGCAGATGGCTCAGAGGGCGAGTGCAGGCTTTGCATGCCCAGGTTTATCCCGGGCATTGCATACCCCCGCCAACCCCCCCCACCCACTGCCAAGTGTGACCGTCCCCCTGCGGGGGTAGGCGGAGAGGGGCTGGGCGTCAGTCCGATCATGCACTAGAAAGAACTCTCGTAGCGGGTGCAGCGAGGCTCACCGCAGAACGCTGACACCTTCCTGGTGGTATGAACCGGGGCGAAAGCCACCAAAGTCTAGTGGGACTTGAGGGTGGGCGGGGCCGAGATGGCCCAGAGGGAACAGCTCTCTGCGCCCCCGTGTGGCAGCAACGCGGCAGAACACCTAAAGGCTGAGTGAGGTACAGCACCCCCCAGCGGTCTTGCCGAGAATACTCGCGGCAGGGCAGAGCCCTGCTCTGTTGAACCTAGAGCAAGGCACAGGCTAGTCGGAAGCTAAGGAGCGCTTCCCCTTGGGGGTGGGGGTGTGGGGGGAGGGATTGACACTGAGGCCGAAAGGGGAAAGGGACTGTAAATCCAGCAGGCAGCAGCCTGAGAACACCAAAGCCGGGATGGGCAGGAGGTTGACTGCAAAGGACTCACTGACCACATTTTCTATTAGCCTTTGCTAAGCTGAATATGGGGGGGAGGGTGCAGGGGTGGGTGGGGGCGCTTGCTGGGACCAACACACTGCACTGCCATTCCTGCTGGTTAGGGCCATGGTCTCCTTTGCAAGGACAGACAGGCTCAGGGGTGCTCCTGAGCCCGTGTGGTGGTCCTGACACCCTCCCCCACCCCCCACCCTTAGACTCCTGCAGGGCTCTGTTTTATTTTGTTTGGGGGCCATGCCCAGCAGCGCGCAGGGCTTACTCCTGGCTCTGCACTCAGGAATCACTCCTGGCAGTGGTCGCCCCCCCACACCTCACAGGCCATCTGACGGTGATCATCCCCAGATGGGATGCTGGGGGTTGAACCCAGGTCTGCTGTGTGCAAGGCAAGTGCCCTACATGCTGTGCGATCTTTCTAGTCTCACCTATAGGGTTTCTAGATGTTCTACCTTCATACAGCGACCCAAGAGTGTAGGAAGCCATATTTCAATCCTGGCTCTTATCTTCAAGTAAGACAGAGCCTGGCACTTCTCAAACAGGGGCCTAATTAAAACTTCTCTAACAAGGTCGCCGTTACTGACTTTACTGACCTTACCATTCCACTAGCCGATACCCGTGCCTGACATGATAGATGAACATGTCACAATCTGTGATTGACTACTGTTTGTGCGGGGTCCGGGCACGCATACCACTACCTGCCTCCCAGCAGGCAAGTATAAAATGCTGTAGCTGCCAGTGAATAAAGCTCTCTCTCTCCTTTTCTCCTCCTCCCTCTGTCTCTGCGTCTGTTCATTCGGCTGCGTCCCCTCCTCAGCCCCATAAAGGGTCCTACCTGCTGGACAGGGCGGGGCCCTCACACCTGGCGCCCAGCGTGGGGCAATAGGGGATCACTGAACACCCGGTCAAGTTCACGTCGGCCGACGGACTCACAAAGAAGTGAGTATCTCTGAGGGTCGCCTCTCTCTTGGCGCACACCCTGGTTTGGGACCGGGCTTGAATACAGTCTCGTCACACCCTGGCATGAGACCAGACTTGACAGTATAGTGTCAAGGACGAGACGGTCACTGGCAGAAAGTCTTGAATTCCCTTGTCTTGTGTGTGTGTATGTGTGTGTATGTGTGAGTGATTGTGCAGTCTTGGACGTCCTCGTCCTTGTACTGAGTCTGTGGCTCCACGACTTGGCATCCTTAAGATCCCTTTAAGGTTACGGAGTCCGAGTGGGCTGTCTGCGATTCCACGAGGAACATATGGTCTAGGGTGGTGCTGGTTTAGACACCGGCCGCAAGTCACCTCTCAGGCTGATCCACTATGGCTAAGTTCCTCACTGGCCAGACATGCATCTGAGTGGTTTGTTATGAGTGCCCCCGTCCCCCCCACCCTTCTCGTGCCTTTTGTGCTTTCATTTCTGCCGAGTTAGAGAAACAGCCTGCCAGTGACCATTTCTTTCTGTACTTTAATTTCCGTCGAGTTAGCTCAGAAACAGCCTACCAGTGAAGATAGCCACTGGTGGAAGGCTTGAATCTCTTTGTCCTATGCTTTCATTTCTGTCTAGTTGGCAGAAACAGCCTCCCAGTGAAGACAGTCACTGGTGGAAGCTTGAATCTCTTTGTCCTATGTTTTCATTTCTGTCTAGTTGGCAGAAACAGCCTCCCAGTGCCCCTTTCTTTTTTCTCTTCTTGTTTTATGGCCTGCTTATCTTCTGTTTCCTTCGTCTGTGTTCACCCCTGGGAAATCCCTGTTATTTGCATCGTTTTTCTCACTATGCTTATTTTTATTACTATTTGCATTTTCGAAAGGTGCTTTTCCCGCTGATAAAGATAAATTCCACTCCCTTACTTCCTAAAATTATGGGACAAACACTCCCTAAAAAGGAGCCCTTTGTCAAAGCCCTGAAAAACTTCCTTAAAGACCGTGGAGTAAAAGTAAAGAAAAAAGACCTAGGGCAATTTTTTCTCTTTATAGAAGATATTTGCCCCTGGTTCCCTCAGGAGGGGATTATTAGTGAAAAGAATTGGGCCAGAGTAGGTGATTGTATGGAAAATTATTATGAACAGTATGGTCCTGAAAAAATCCCTACTTCTGCCTTTTCTTATTGGAACTTAATAAATGAGACTCTTAAGAGGCAACAAAGACAGCCAGAGACTCAGCACCTTGTTTCCGAATGTGAGACTTTTTTGAGGAAAAGGTATAAGAGTTCTAAGGCTCCTTCAGTCTGTAGGAATGAGGCCCCCCCCATGCAGGAGGCTGACTCCTCAAATTCCGCCACTATAGACTCTGACCATCCTGCCCCCCTATCTGAGCCCTCCCGAGCAAAGGCGCCTCCGAGACTTTATCCTGTGATTTCTGGCATCTCTGATCCCCCCCTCCGGAACCCGAATCCCTGCCCCCGGAGGACGGGGCTATCCTGGAAAATGAGGTGGCGAGGTATCAGCCCTCAGCCCCTCGGCCCCCGTCAGGAAAACAGCCACCCCCTTATCTGTCCCACGCCACTGCCTTTTTTAATTCCTCCTATGACACCAGTGAGACGGTCCGCCAGCTTGCCCGGGACACTGCCGCTTTACGCGCAGTTCTCCAACAGAAGCAGGAATATGTCCAACTTTTGACTCAAATAAGGCAGCTGGATAAGGAACTCGTGAGTGCCCTGCAGCCTTCTACCCTCTCTCGAGGACCTAGCCTCTCTCAAGGGCCTAGTAAGAAAAGCTCAGTCTCTCCTTCACCCCGCCACACTCTAGTTTTAAAACCCGTGGCTGCCTTCCCAGTCACCAGGTCCCATTCTCAGGCCCTCAATTACCCCACCTCCGCCACGGCTCGACCCGATGATGATTCCTCAGATAGAGAAGCTGAGGAGGCCTATCAGCCTGAGGAAGGGGCACATCCTGAAGAGGTAAATCCCCCTCAGGACGTAACTCCTCAAGCACCAATCCGCCAAAGCTACAATAGATTAAAATTCGGGGACCTGAAAGATTTAAAAGCTTCTGTCTCTTCTTGCGGCCCCACTGCTCCTTTTACACTTGGCCTCTTGGACTCCCTTAGTGAGGGATGGCTCACGCCAAACGACTGGTTCTCAGTCGCTAAGGCTGTCCTGAGTAGAGGAGACTATCTCTTGTGGAAAACAGATTATTCTGATCAATGCCAAGACATGGCACGCAGCAATGTCTCGGCAGGAGGCTCTTCCTCATCCTGGGTCTTTGCTAAACTTCAGGGCCAAGCACCCTTCGATTCTAATGAGGTGCAGGCTCAATTTCCCCCAGGGCTACTTGCCCAGATACTAAAGGCTGCCCTCTGGGCCTGGAGGAGGCTTCCCTCTAAAGGGTCAGTAGTAACATCCCTAGCTAAGGTTTGTCAGGGAGCTAACGAGCCCTATAGTGATTTCATAGGGCGCCTCATGGAGGCAGCTGGAAAACTTATGGGAATCGAAGAGACAGATAATGAGCTGATCTGCCACCTGGCCTATGAGAATGCTAACTCCACCTGCCAGGCCGCACTTCGCCCCCATAAGCGTGGGAAGACTCTTTCAGAATACATCAGGCTATGCTCTGATGTTGATCCCACCACCCAAAAAATAGGGCTTGCTATAGGGGCTGCTTTCAAACAACTTGCCATTCAACCAGCGAACAGCCAGAACAAGCTGTGCTTTACAGGTTGTGGATTGGACCATGTCAGGACCCCATGTCTGGACTAACAATTCCCTTCTTTTACCCTCCCCATGGGATTCACAGATGCCTCAGTTGCCGAATGAAGAAGGAGCACCTTTTAATTTTTCTCTAGGATACTCACGCGATCCTGTTTACATTGGAGTGCCTCCCTGTCTCCCTCTTTCCCCTCAGACTTGGATTCATACCAAGCCCCTAATCCATACAACCCCTGATCACTTGAAGCCCCTAATCTATACTACCCATGATCACTCGCAAAAAGCATTCTCTCTCACACGTATTCCTGGATTTTCTCTTACACGTATTCTTTCCATTGATGTTACACCCACTAACTTAACCTCTCTAGGTCAACCTCCCATTCCAGTTTGTGAGTTCATCTCTATGAAAGATTGGAAAGGCTCTTCCAGGGAGTGGACAGAATGCCGGTCCCCGCTGGGCAAACTATCTTATCGTAAAGATTATGAGTTGATAGATTGGGGACCTAAAGGCAAGTTTGTCCCTGAATGTGCTGATGATTCTGCTTATGTTAAATGTCATTTTCTCCCTGCAGTCGAATGGACTATCACCCTTTTTAATTCCATCCCAAGAGTATACATCCAGACCCAAAAACTGCTGGAATGGCACGACGGGGGATATGCCCCGCCTCGCCCTCGAGCTATATGTAATGGAACACTCTATCCGGAACACACTGATTTATGGAAGGTGGCTGCAGCCTTAAGCCCTGGCCATTATTGGGATGGTTACTTGTGGGGCTCTAAGCAGTTCAATTTTACCTATAATATCAGTCATAGCTCCTCTTTCCACATGCAAGCATGTGTTAAGCATCCTTATGTGTTTGCTCGAGGCACCCTCTCTTTTGACTCTGCAAGAAAAAGGGTTTCTTGTCATGATTGTGCCTTATTCACCTGTCTCAATTCTTCCCTCTCAATCCAAGATTCTCCCTACAGTATAATTTTGTTAAAGGCCAGATCACATATATGGCTGCCAGTGAACCTGACCAGAGAATGGCAACGCTCCCCCGCTGAAGGGCTCCTGACTGAAGTCGTGACACGACTGCTCCGGCGTTCTAGACGATTCCTTGGGCTCCTGATCGCAGCTGTCCTGGGACTCATTGCTGTAACCACTACTGCTGCTGTTGCAGGAACAGCTCTTCAAACCTCGGTCCAGACACACGATTTTGTCAAAACATGGCAGAATGACTCTCACCACCTTTGGACAAGGCAGGCCACTGTCAACCATGATACTGAGCAACGATTGGACACTTTACAACAAGCGTTACTTTGGGTCCAGGACCGGGTTGATACCTTAGAGCAACAAATGAGACTGTTTTGTGACTGGAATAGTTCCTCTTTCTGTATCACCCCCCATAGATATAATGGGTCCGCTTACACTTGAGAAAAAATTAGATACCATTTGCAAGATCTGAAAGGAAACATGTCTTTAGACACTCTCACCCTTCAGAGTGAGATTGTTCGAGTGTTTAAGGATAAACTCCCAGGGGTTCAATATGAAAACTTAGCCCAGGGTATTGCAGAAGCATTACAGGGTCTTGACCCTAGGTCATGGTGGCAAAGCATTACCCATGCTATCGGTAGTGCTGGTACAGCTTTATTGATCATGTTCATTCTATTGGTTTTAGGATTTTGCCTCCTTCATAAAAAAGTAGCTGACACTAAATCTGCGACCCATCGGAACTATTATGACCTTTGGCGTTTTGTAAACAGAAAAGGAAGAGATGCTGGAATATAGCTCTAAATATTTTAAGTCTGACCTTGGATAGTCCTTTCTCCTTTGCTATAAAGACTTTAGCTTTATCTGCTATCAGCTTTATCTGGTATTAAAGTCAAGCCTATATAGGTTCACTATCATGCTTGATTTGCAGAACTCTGACGCCTCTGTTCAGATTCATACCTCAACTTCCCCCAGTTCTCTACCTTGAGGATGCCGGGCTCCCAAGGATTTCTTCTAGTGGATCAGGTTGCCAGGCAAAGCACTGCAAGGGAGGGCTGATACCCGGGCCCGGCTCCCTGTGAGGTATTCCGGTATAGCATAGAGGTTACTCCAAGACTAGGGACTGATGGGGCCTGTGAGGAGCCCCCTGCATAGACCCGATCATCCCTTCCCTCCTCTCCCTGCAAAAATGGAGTGCTTTTTTGTCACGTGGCCAACCCAGGTTCAATTCCCAGCATCTCTATAAGGTCCCCCAAGCACCGCCAGGAGTAATTCCTGAGTGCAGAGCCGGGAGTAACCCTTGTGCATCACTGGGCGTGACCCAAAAGGCCAAAATAAATAAATAAATAAATAAATAAATAAATAAATAAATAAATAAATAAATGCTAAAGATCCTAAAATGTTGCCATGTGCCACAGAGCTGGAGAATCTAAAAGAAATGGATGAATTCTTATACTCCAACAAACTCCCCAGATTGAATCAGAAGGAGGTAGAAAACTTGAACAGAACAATCCCAAGTAAGGAAATGGAAACAGTGATGAAAAATCTCCCCAAGATTAAAAGCCCATGTCCATATATTTTTTTTTTGTAAGTTCTACCAAACCTTTATTTTATCTTATTTTTGGTTTTGGTGCCATACCCAGCAGTGCTCAGGGTTTACTCCTGGCTCTGCACCTAGAAATTACTCCTGGTGGGCTTGAGGGACCATACGGGATGTCGGGGATTTTACCCGGGTTAGATGTATGTGAGGCAAGATTCCTATCTCACTGTCCTGTCCCTCCAGCCCAGAGTTCAACCAAACCAACCAAGTCTTAGAGAAAACTTCATTGCCCATACTCTTCAAGCTCTTATAAAATATCAAAGTTGTAGGGATATTTTACAACAAGTTTCTATAAAGCCAACAGTACCCAATATCAAAATCAGAGGCAGTACTTAAAAAAAATTATAGGTTATATCCCTGATAAATATTGATGCAAAATTCCTCAACAAAAATTTGTTTTTGATTTTTTTTGGGGTGGGGGGATCACACCTGGCGATGCACAGGGGTTACTCCTGGCTCTGTACTCAGGAATTACCCCTGGCAGTGCTCAGGGGACCCTATGGGATGCTGGGAATCGTACCTAGGTCAGCCACGTGCAAGGCAAATGCCCTAACCACTGTGCTATTACTCCAGCCCCACAAAATCTGTTTTTAAGTAAAACAGGTTTTGTTTAGAAATGTTGAGGAAAGGAAGAGAGAGAGAGAGAGAGAGAGAGAGAGAGAGAGAAAGAGAAAGAGAGAGAGCAACGTGCTCAAGAGAGAATATTGGCTTCTCCAAAGGCAGAGAGAGCCACCGCAGAACAAACCCCAGCATTCAAGTATAAAAATACACATTTCAAGAGAGGAGATGTGGGCAATGTGCGCTTGGGTACCATGTACCCAGGTACCACATGCGTCTCCACAACAAAACCTTAATGAAGAAAATGAAACCATCAAAAGGATCGATACCGTAATCAAATGCCATTCATTCCAGAGTGGGAGGTTGATTCAATAAGTGCAAATCAATTAAAGTGCTGTATCATGTCAATGAAAATAAAGATAGAAAATTCTATGATCATATAAACAGCGGGTAAGATGTTTGCCTTGCATGCAGCTGACCCAGGTTTGATTCCTCCGCCCCTCTCGGAGAGCCTGGCAAGCTACCGAGACTATCCCGCGTGCACGGCAGAGCCTGGCAAGCTCCCCGTGGCGTATTCGATATGCCAAAAACAGTAACAACAAATCTCACAATGGAGACGTTACTGGTGCCTGCTCGATCAAATCGATGAACAACAGGATGACAGTGACACAGTGATACATATAAACTGATGCAGAGATAGCTTTTTGCTGAGATTCGATGTCTATTTATGATAAAGCCCTCGACAGGACTGGGGAGCTGGCGCAGTGGGTACGGTACTTGCCTTGTACACACCCGTCCTGGGTTTGATCCCCAGCACTCTCCCTGGTGCCCCAAGCCCACTCAGGAATGACCCTCGAGCACAAAGCCAGGAGTAAGTCCTGAGCATGCCGGGTGTCACCCCCAAAGCCAAAATGAAAGAAGCCCTCGGCACATTAGGAAAGAAAGAATGCCAGGAAAGTTACGGGCACGAGTAAGCAGCAGCCTTAAGCTTGAATGTCAGTGTCCTTTGAGATCAGGCAGGAGACACGGATGTCCATTTTGTCCACTCTTACTCAATGTAGCTTTGGAAGTCCTTACTATTAAGCAAGGGACAGAAATTAAAAAGAAAAGAAAAGAAAGTTGTTTTATTTATAGATCACAAGATAATATGTATAAAGAACCATAAGGATTCCACCCCCCCAAAAAATAACCCCCAAAAAACCTGTCTTAGAAACAATAAGACTGGAGTGATAGCACAGCGGGTAGGGCATTTGCCTTGCACGCGGCTGACCTGGGTTCGATTCCTCCGCCCCTCTCGGAGAGCCCGGCAAGCTACTGAGAGTATCCCGCCCGCATGGCAGAGCCTGGCAAGCTCCCCGTGGCATATTTGATATGCCAGATACAGTCACGGTAAGTCTCACAATGGAGATGTTGCTGGTGCCCGCTCGAGCAAACTGATTAACAACGGGACGACAGTGCTACAGTGCAGAAACGATAAACCAATACAGAAGGACAGCAGGCTACAAAACTGACACTTCAAAATATGTGGCATTTCTATTTTCTTTTTTTTGGGGGGGAGGTTAACCTGGCAGTGTGCAGGTGTTATTCCTGCTTTGTGCTCAGGGAGCACTCCTGGAAGACTCAGGGAGCCATAAGGGATGCTGGGGATTGAACCTGAGTAATTTGTGCAAGGCAAACATCCCACCTGCTGTACTATGGCCCCGAAGATTCTCTCTCTCACTCCCTCCCTCCCTCCCTCTCTTTCTCTCTCTCTCTCTCCCTCCCTCCCTCCCTCTCTCTCTCTCTTTTCTTTCTCTCTCTCTCTCTCTCTCTCTCTCTCTCTCTCATTTTGCTTTGAGCCACACCTGAAGATGATTGGGGGCATAGTATATGGGATGCTGGGGATTGAACCTGAACTGGGTATACACAAAGTAAGTGCCCTATACATTATATTATCTCTCCAGTCCAAAAAAATTTTTTCCTGTATGCCTTATTGGTTTGGTTTTAGCCTTTTTGATTTTGTTTTTGTGTCATTCCATGCTCAGGGGTTACTCCTAGCTCTGTGCTCAAGAACTACTCCTAATGATGGTTGGGGGGACCCTATGGGATGCTGGATTGAACTCAGGTCGGCCGCTTGCGAGGCAAATGCCCTGCCCACTGTACTATGGCGCTGGCCCCTCTGTTTCATTTCTAAATGCAAAGAATGAACGGAACAGAAATAAACAAGACTACCCTTTAGTGTCCAAAAAGCATCACCTTCCCGGGGAAACCAACTTAACAGAGACTGTGAAGGACTTTACACCTCAAAGCTGTTCATAGAATTAGAAAAGGACACAAGGAAATGAAAATATATTCTATGTTTATGGATTAAAGAATCAAGATGGGGGACTGGAGTGATAGCACAGCGGGTAGGGTGTTTGCCTTGGGCCGACCCAGGTTGGAATCCCAGCATCCCATATGGTCCCCTGAGCACCGCCAGGGGTAATTCCTGAGTGCATGAGCCAGGAGTGACCCCTATGCATCGCCGGGTGTGACCCAAAAAGCAAAAAAAAAAAAAAAAAAAAGAATCAAGATGGTCCCAGTGACCATCCTCGCCAAAGCATGATACAGATTCAATGCAGCTCCCAGCCAAGTTCCAAAGACACCTGGAAGAAACCCTCCCGGAATTGTCACGGAATCAAAACCTGCCCTGACTAGCTCCGCATCGCCCCCTGCCCTTCCCCCCCCCCCCACTCTCCTCAAGGGCTGCTAAACCCTGACAATGACCAATGACACACCCCAGCCGAGGTGACTGTCACAGCTGAGGGGACACCACCCTCATCCCACACCCCTGCGGGCGCCCATGAGCAACAGTCTAAGCTGCCCTCTGCGGGGGGGGGGGGGGGCGCTGGTGGGCAGCTCAGACAGCCTCTGCCCTCTGTGCCTGGCTGGCTTCACCCCTTCTTCCCCAGCACCCCCCCTACACCCAGCCTCCTCTCAGGCTGCATTTCTGGGCGTCCCAAGGATTCCCTGCGTGTTATTTCCGTGTGTGTGTGTGTGTGTGTGTGTGTGTGTGTGTGTTTGTGTGTGTGTGTGTGTGTGTGTGTGGCATTGGGGGGCACTCACCTGGCCCTGGAGCTCTGCGCTGGGCTCCCCGCTGCTCTCTGCTCCCAGCTGCCTGGGGCTCTGCCCTCTGGGGGCCTCCCCTCCCCGCCTGAGATGTCTCTACAGAGTTCGACTTTGGATCTTCCTCCCGGCCCCGCCTCTGTCTGTTTACGGCCACGGGTGCCTGCGGCTGCCTGACACCCTCTCCCCGGGCTGGTGGGATTCTGGGCCGTTTCCCTGGGCAGGCGGGGGCCCTTGCAGGGCACGATGGCTGCAGTCCAGGGGGGGCCTTCGCTTGATACTTCTCCCTTTGCCTGCAGGGGTGTGGGATGAGGGCGGTGTCCCTTGGTTTCCGGAGGGGTTCCTTACACCCTGGAGGACTCTCGGGCAGCCAGAGCCTCTCCCGGTGGTGCTGAGGATTGAATTCGGGGCCCCACACCCTCCGAGCTGGGCTCTACCCCTGGGGTCTCTCTCACACTCCCAGCACCTGAGCCTTCCTCTATATTTAATCAATTAATTAATTTTTGTTTTTTGGGTCACACCCGGTGATGCGCAGGGGTTACTCCTGGCTCTGCACTCAGGAATCACCCCTGGCAGTGCTCAGGGGACCATAGGGGATGCTGGGATTCGAACCCGGGTTGGCCGCGTGCAAGGCAAACGCCCTCCCCGCTGTGGTATCGCTTCAGCTCTTGTAAAGATCTTTTTTATGCTGTGAAATCTTGAGGGTCCGTATAGGCAGCGAGAGAGAAGGCTCCAGTGAACCCCAAGTCCACGCCCCCCCCCCCCCCCCGCCAGTCGCCGCCAGCTCTCGGCTGATGTTCGCTGAAGCCCGTGCCTCCTCCTCCTCACGGTGAGTGAACGATGTCGTAAGATGAACCCGTCACCCACCTTTAGCTTGGAGCGACCTGGGGGTGAAGCGAAATCACGGCACTCCCTGCATCCCTGGGACCAGCAGGAAGGACACCCCCTTGTCTCTGAGGGACCTGGACGTCGCGAAGGTGGAACAATGCCCCGACCCCTACACTCACACTCTCACCACGGACCTGCATGTGGATTGCAGATGAACTTGGCAGGTAGAGGGTCCTGAGAAGGGGTGACTCCTCACCTCCCCTGGGGGGCAGGAGGACGGGGGACAGAGGGGCCATCTGAAGGTGGCTTTGGAGGGGAGGAGGGGTCCTGATCGTGAATGGGTGAGGAGATGCATCTCCCCAGGCCTTCCGGGGCCTTCCGGGGCCTTCCGGGGCCTTTGGGGCCTTCAGTCCTCCTGGCAGCCCTGGTCTCCAGGCTTCTCTCTGCTTGGGGTCCACACTTGCTGCTGCTCAGGGCTTTTTTCCTGAGTCCGTACTCGGGGATTACTCTTGGTTATTTTATTTTATTTTTTTTTTTGCTTTTTGGGTCACACCCGGCGATGCACAGGGGTTACTCCTGGCTCTGCACTCAGGAATCACTCCTGGCGGTGCTCAGGGGACCATATGGGATGCTGGGATTTGAACCTGGGTCGGCCGCATGCAAGGCAAACACCCTACCCGCTATGCTATCACTCCAGCCCCTCGGGGATTACTCTTGGAAGTGCTTTGGGGACCACCTGGGGGGGGTCCAGAGTCAGCCGCGTGCAAGGCCAGGGCCTGAGCCCCTCTGCCATCTCTGGCTCCGATTTTCAGATTTCCGGTCCTCTGAGCTGTGAGCTGAGGGATGCGGTGAAGTCAGTCAGTGCGCGGCCTGGTTAGAGCAGCAGGAAGGTGATGGGGAGTGTGGCGGGGAAGGCAGCAGGGGGGCGTGGTGGGGGGAGGGCGCAGTGACTCTTTGGGGCCAGGTGGAGAAGGTTGATGTCGGGGAAGGCTTCTTGGAGGAGGTGTCTGAGGTCCAAAGGAGGGTTGGAGATAAGTGGGTCTGGCTGGAGCGTGGGTGGAGAGAGGGCGGGCAGGGTTTATTGTCTCTAGGACTCTGTAGACGTTGCCTGGGCATTTGGACTTCAGCCCGGGACCAAAGGAAGGCCTCAGGTGGCGCAGCAGGCCAGACGCACTCCGGCTTTCGTAGCTCGGCAACGCCCTTCTGGCTGTTATCTCTGGCCCGGAGCTGGCTGGGGCAGGCGCGGGCTGGGGGTTGAGCGGGCGGGTGACTGGATTCAGGAAAGGAGAGATGGCCCCTCACGGGTGCTGGCCAGGAGTGAGCACTGAGCTGAGAAGCTCGAGCCGGAGGCCCCTGCGGAGGCAATTCTTGAGGCCAACACGGGGTGGGAGGCAGCCAGGCGGGAGGCAGGGACGCTGGCACGGGAAAGAATCTCTTGGAGTTGGGGCCTGGAGAGACAGTCAGCAGTAAGACACTTGGCAGACTCAGGTTCGCTCTCCGACATCCCATATAGTCCCCTGAGCACTGCCAGGAGTCAGCCCTGAGCACAGAGCCAGGAGTCAGCCCTGATCGCAGAGCTAGGAGTCAGCCCTAAGCACAGAGCGCCAGGAATCAGCCCTGAGCACAGAGCGCCAGGAATCAGCCCTGAGCACAGAGCCAGGAGTCCGCCCTGAGCACAGAGCCAGGAGTCAGCCTTGAGCACAGAGCCAGGAGTTATCCCTGAGCACAGAACCAGGAGTCAGCCCTGAGCAGAACCAGGAGTCAGCCCTGAGCACAGAGCCAGGAGTCAGCCCTGAGCACAGAGCCAGGAGTCAGCCCTGAGCACAGAGTGCCAGGAATCAGCCCTGAGCACAGAGCCAGGAGTCAGCCCTGAGCACAGAGCCAGGAGTCAGCCCTGAGCACAGAACCAGGAGTCAGCCCTGAGCAGAACCAGGAGTCAGCCCTGAGCACAGAGCCAGGAGTCAGCCCTGAGCACAGAGCCAGGAGTCAGCCCTGAGCACAGAACCAGGAGTCAGCCCTGAGCACAGAACCAGGAGTCAGCCCTGAGCACAGAGCCAGGAGTCAGCCCCGAGCACAGAGCCAGGAGTCAGCCCTAAGTACAGAGCCAGGAGTCAGCCCTGAGTGCAGAACCAGGAGTCAGCCCTGAGCGCAGAACCAGGAGTCAGCCCCGAGCACAGAGCCAGGAGTCAGCCCTGAGCATAGAGCCAGGAGTCAGCCCTGGGCACCGCCGGGTGTGTTTGGACGGACTTGGAAGAGGAGATGGTGATTCCTTGACGTGAGAGCTGGGCTGCAGCTGGCTCAGGGAAGGGGGAGGGGGAGATGCGGGGAGGTTAGGGATATGGGGGTCCTGCAGCACGGTGATCATTGAGAGGCGGGCTGGGCTGACCCTAGGACCTGGCATGTGACCCACACCTGCAGGCTTGGAGAGGAACTTGGAGAGGGCAGCAGAGGGGAGACCCCCAGGGGACAGTGAGGCAAGAGGAGAGGGGCCGGCGTGGCATCACGGAAGCATGGGGGATTTATTCTAATTCGAAGAAGGACATGGGGCAGCCTGATGCTGGGGGTTAGAGAGATCATACAGAGGTGAAGGCCGAGCCCTACCTGGGGCGGGCTCCGTGTGTGGTCCCCTGAATGAGCAGGGGTGGGGGGTGGGGGCGGGGGGGCGAGTCCTGAGCTCAGAGCCAGGAGGAAGCCCTGCGCACCCAAACCCAAAGGCATAAATGAAAGTCCTTTTCTTAGGGGGTCAGGGAGGTCATGGCTAGAGCCTGTTCAGTGGTCAGGCTGTGGATGCAGTAAGAAGGGACCAAATCTGGAGCAATAGCACGGTGGGGAGGGCATTTGCCTTGCACATGGCCGACCCGGGTTCGATTCCAAGCATCCCATAGGGTCCCCCGAGCACCGCCAGGGGTAATTCCTGAGTGCATGAGCCAGGAATAACCCCTGTGCATCGTTGGGTGTGACCCAAAAAGAAAAAAAAAAAAGAAAGGACCAAACCTTACAAGGCCCCCCAGAGTGTGAGGGCCCTGCCCTGTCCAGCAGGTAGGACCCTTTGTGGGGCTGAGGAGGGGACGCAGATGAATGAATAGACACAGAGACAGAAGGAGGAGGAGAAAAAGAGAGAAGGCTTTATTCACTGGCAGCTACAGCATTTTATACTTGCCTGCTGGGAGGCAGGTAGTGGTATGCGTGCCCGGACCCCGTCTATCATGTCAGGCACAGGTGTCGGCTAGTGGGATGGTAAGGTCAGTCAGGTCAGTAGCGGCGACCTTGTTAGAGAAGTTTTAATTAGGCCCCTGTTGGAGAAGTGCCAGGCTCTGCCTTACTTGAAGATAAGAGCCAGGATTGAAATGTGGCCTCCTACATCTGGCTTCCTACATCTCCCCCTGTTTTGTTTTAAATTAACTGTGGTCAGGGGAGGCATTGTCCGGTATCCCTTGTGACAAAAAGACTCCATTTTTGCAGGGAGAGGAGGGAAGGGATGATCGAGTCTATGCAGGGGGCTCCTCACAGGCCCCATCAGTCCCTGGTCTTGGAGTAACCTCTATGCTATACCGGAATACCTCACAGGGAGCCGGGCCCGGGTATCAGCCCTCCCTTGCAGTGCTTTGCCTGGCAACCTGATCCACTAGAAGAAATCCTTGGGAGCCCGGCATCCTTCAAGGTAGAGAACTGGGGGAAGATGAGGTATGAATCTGAACAGAGGCGTCAGTGTTCTGCAAATCAAAGCCAATGATAACGAACCTGTATAGGCTTGGCTTCTAGTTGCTGAATTTGTTGTCTAATAAAAGCCAAGATTTGATTAAAAACGCAAGGGCCAACAGTAACTAACAATGATACAGCTGACAGTGGACCCAACAAGGGGAGTAAGTAATCTTAAGTCCTACTCTGAGCTAGTCATGGAATCGCTGACCACTCCTGTGTGATCTGCAAAAAAAACAGCATTAAAACAGCATTCCTCCCCTAGGGCAGCACATAATCCTCCCCTGTTGCAACAATAATAAGTCCAGTCCTCTCCTGTTCTGCGACACCACTTCAGACAGGAACTGGGGGATGTCTCGAGATGACTGATGGAGGTTTCGATCCTCTCCAGGTCCTCATCAGTAGCTGTTCGAAGGGATGAGAATCTGCTCCGTTGGGTTGTGAGTGAATTGATACCAGTCCCAGCTCCTGCCAGTCCAGTTCCAAACAGCGTGGCTATGGTTAGAGTGGATATCACCTTCCTCTCCTGAATGGGATGATGGGTTACCTGTGGGGATAAAGAATCTCCTTCATAGTAGAGGATTCAGGGCAGTACAGTGACCATCACATAAAATTTATATAGTTCCATGTTGAAAACATTGATTTTTTCCATGATCTAAGAGCACTGTAACAGGAGTCTGGATGCTAGAACAATTCTGCAGATTTATTTAAACAGTTTTTACAACAATATAGATTGATTAGTTTCTTTTCCTCAAACCACAACCTCAAACTTCCTTTACATCCATTACATCCTGTAACTTTTCCATTTCAAAAACAATTACACTTTGCTTTTCTACGTTTCACTGATGATATCTCCATACATTATCTTTCTGACTTAAGACATACATCTATAGTCATCCCACAAGTTTAAACTCACTGAAATTGGTACAACATGATCCCACAAGTTTGGACACAAGTTGACAATCATCTTATTTAACATGGCAAAACTACTCTGCAGTCACAAACATTATATCGGTTCTTATAGATTTTCAAAAAGTTTTAAAGATACTCACAACTAAAGTTCTTACAACATATATTAACCTGAAGACATTTTTAGAATTCTGATTTCTAGGAACACTTTTTAAGATTAAAACACTCATAGATTACCATGAAACAGTAAGGATTCTACACTGGTGTACAAAATTCTCTGAAGTTCAGGATTAGGTTGGTACCGTAAATCCCAGACTAAGTCCTCAGGCCAATTCAGCCTGTGCTTCCCCATTTGGGTTCTGTTTTGCTGAGTCTTCTTTAGATTTTCTTGTGACTTCCAGCTGAGATCTGCTCTGGGCTGAAGTTTGGAGTGTTGGAGTCTCAGGTGGTCTGGAGACTGAGCCAGGAGGATGAATTTTACTCCAGATGAGGCCATAGCAGGATCCAGAATGGATTAGTAGGTCTGTCATCTGTTAAAATATAAGCAGAGACCTTTCCTCCTACAAGGAGGTTTCCCACCATTTCTTTTTTGTGTGTTCGTCAGATTTTAATGCAAATATAAGGATCAGTTGTTTCCCAAGCCCGTTCTCATTTACAAAGTTGCAAGAGCCAGATACCTAGAAGAGTTAACAAACTAAATTAGCAAGTCTTATCTGCTGAGCAAAAGTGTGATTAGAATTCACTGTTGAGGTTAGGGAGGGTCTGCATATCCAGTCTGACTGAGGCAGAGCTTGCTGAGCTGGGAATGCAGGGGAATGGGTGGATCCAGGGAAAATCTTTAAAAACTCCCAAAGTGAAACTGAGATTAACCCTTTATAATCCTGAGCTAAGTAGCTTTAAAAATTTTAGTTACCAGAAGTCTCAGAGATCAAATAAAACACAGGTACAATAAGTTTTTCAACCAATTTTGCAACTCTAGAAAATAATATTTTAAACTGAAGCATTATTCTTTGAACCTGTTTTCATAGATCACAATTATTTCAACTCACAAGATTCTCTAGGTCAAATAATTCTAACCCAGTGCAGATATAAATATATACATTGGTATAATAGCATAAGACTTTTGGACCATCAATTTTTGTGAAACACGGTAAAAACTTCTTTGACTTAATTTTGATAGTTTTTGTACTTTAGTTCAAATCATGAGCTTTCTAACTTTAACAATTCTACAATACAAACATGCTTTCAAACACAGAAAGAGCCCTTTGGGTATATATATATATATGTATATATATATATATATATATATTTTTTTAACCAAACTTTGATAATAGCATAGAAAAAAAACATTTGGACTGTCAATGTTTATGGAAACATAAGAAAACTTTATTTATTTTGAGGGTTTCTGTACCTCTGTTGCTTGAAAAAGAGCTAAATTCCTCATTAAAATTGACTGAGGCTTGTAAGATAAAGCCTTGCACTCTCTGAATTCTTATTTCACTTTTTAGTTTTCTGGCTTTAGTTCTGTAGCTTTTTCTAGATAGTACAGATACTGGAATTCAAAAGAATTTCAACTGTTAATAACTATTAATGTTCTTCCAATAAGAAATTTAGACTAAAAATTTCAATTTTGTTGTAGGCGCCACATTCTAATTAGAAATCTTTGTTTAACCTGATCTAACAAGTTCCAAAGATACCTAGATCTTTTAAATTGCTGGGCTTCATATCACTCTGATCTCCCTTGATTTTGTCTGCCCAAGTCTAAGAATTACTGACTTCAAACTAGCTCTAACACTCAAGTGTTCCACAGACAGACAAACAGACAGACAGTAAGTTCACTAAAAACACCACACGTACATGTGCACACGTCTGCAGTTGATCAATCGATCTGACCCTTCAGAAATGGCAGGGAGAAAACTGACAGACCGAGAAAGGAAGGAGCAGTCCCCAGGGCAAAGTTAAGCCCTGTCGGCCGATTGGGAACATTGCTCCCCGTTTCCCTGCCTGACCAGCCAGTTCCCTGCCTGTTAAAAATGGGTCTAGAAAGCGCTTTTGTTTATATAAGCCGGCAAAACCTTTTCAAAATTGTTGAAACCTAAGGTGGTCAGATGCTAGCATTTTTCTTTCTTGGTCAAGATTAGTTCTGAGGCGGGGAACTAGTATCTTCTTATCAAACTTGGGGATAGGCTACCTTAGTGATATACTTTTTCATTCCTGATATTATTAAACACTTAACCACATAATCTTCCATTTTCCTACCTTCTCTGCTGATAATAATAAGCAGAACTAAGAGAAAGATAATGAGACAAATACAAGCATTAAAGGCACACGCACAAAGCACACTCCTGCACTTGCTCGGACCGGTCCTTCTTTCACGCGGGAGCACACCCCACTCATCACATTCACACTGAGATTCCTGAACCTGCCCTACAGATGTCCACATTATCTTTGGTCTTATCCCCCTGACAATGGGGTTGCTGGTAATCTAGAGAGCAAAAAAATGATTTTCAATCGCCTTTTCTATGAGAACTAGGGATTCTCGGGCCCTGTTCTTTAATATTGTGCGGGAGGTGGCACAGAGGTCCAATCCGGCTGAGTAGGGGATGGCTCTGCAAAGGGATTGGACGCCGATAGGCTGAACGGACCATGATTTTGAGGAGCCCCAGTCATGGGAGGGGGAGCAGATTGGGGGCACTGGGGCTGGCCCCGAATCCAGTTTCCCGGCGCGGTCCTCTGGCGGCACTCTGACCTCCAGTGGAAACCCTGTTTACACACAGGACAAGGAGTTTTAGGTCTGGGCCGCGGTTTTTTATTGAGGCAGTTTTTTGAAAAATGTCCAGGCTGCTGACAGCCAAAGCACAGCTTGTTCTGGCTGTTCGCTGGTTGAATGGCAAGTTGTTTGAAAGCAGCCCCTATAGCAAGCCCTATTTTTTGGGTGGTGGGATCAACATCGGAGCATAGCCTGATGTATTCTGAAAGAGTCTTCCCACGCTTATGGGAGCGAAGTGCGGCCTGGCAGGTGGAGTTAGCATTTTCATAGGCCAGGTGGCGGATCAGCTCATTATCTGTCTCTTCGATTCCCATAAGTTTTTCAGCTGCCTCCATGAGGCGCCCTATGAAATCACTATAGGGCTCGTTAGCTCCCTGACGAACCTTAGCTAGGGATGTTACTACTGACCCTTTAGAGGGAAGCCTCCTCCAGGCCCGGAGGGCAGCCGTTTGTATCTGGGCAAGTAGCCCTGGGGGAAATTGAGCCTGCACCTCATTAGAATCGAATGGTGCTTGGCCCTGAAGTTTAGCAAAGACCCAGGATGAGGAAGAGCCTCCTGCCGCGACATTGCTGCGTGCCATGTCTTGGCATTGATCAGAATAATCTGTTTTCCACAAGAGATAGTCTCCTCTACTCAGGACAGCCTTAGCGACTGAGAACCAGTCGTTTGGCGTGAGCCATCCCTCACTAAGGGAGTCCAAGAGGCCAAGTGTAAAAGGAGCAGTGGGGCCGCAAGAAGAGACAGCAGCCTTTAAATCTTTCAGGTCCCCAAATTTTAATCTATTGTAGCTTTGGCGGATTGGTGCTTGAGGAGTTACGTCCTGAGGGGGATTTACCTCTTCAGGATGTGCCCCTTCCTCAGGCTGATAGGCCTCCTCAGCTTCTCTATCTGAGGAATCATCATCGGGTGGAGCCGTGGCGGAGGTGGGGTAATTGAGGGCCTGAGAATGGGACCTGGTAACTGGGAAGGCAGCCACGGGTTTTAAAACTAGAGTGTGGCGGGGTGAAGGAGAGACTGAGCTTTTCTTACTAGGCCCTTGAGAGAGGCTAGGTCCTCGAGAGAGGGTAGAAGGCTGCAGGGCACTCACGAGTTCCTTATCCAGCTGCCTTATTTGAGTCAAAAGTTGGACATATTCCTGCTTCTGTTGGAGAACTGCGCGTAAAGCGGCAGTGTCCCGGGCAAGCTGGCGGACTGTCTCACTGGTGTCATAGGAGGAATTAAAAAAGGCAGTGGCGTGGGACAGATAAGGGGGTGGCTGTTTTCCTGACGGCGGTCGAGGGGCTGAGGACTGATACCTCGCCACCTCATTTTCCAGGATAGCCCTGTCCTCCGGGGGCAGGGATTCGGGTTCCGGAGGGGGGGGGATCAGAGATGCCAGAAATCACAGGATAAAGTCTCAGAGGCGCCTTTGCTCGGGAGGGCTCAGATAGGGGAGCAGGATGGTCAGAGTCTATAGTGGCAGAATTTGAGGAGTCAGCCTCCTGCAAGGGGGGGGGGGCCTCATTCCTACAGACTGAGGGAGCCTTAGAACTCTTATACCTTTTCCTCAAAAAAGTCTCACATTCGGAAACAAGGTGCTGAGTCTCTGGCTGTCTTTGTTGCCTCTTAAGAGTCTCATTTATTAAGTTCCAATAAGAAAAGGCAGAAGTAGGGATTTTTTCAGGACCATACTGTTCATAATAATTTTCCATACAATCACCTACTCTGGCCCAGTTCTTTTCACTAATAATCCCCTCCTGAGGGAACCAGGGGCAAATATCTTCTATAAAGAGAAAAAATTGCACTAGGTCTTTTTTCTTTACTTTTACTCCACGGTCTTTAAGGAAGTTTTTCAGGGCTTTGACAAAGGGCTCCTTTTTAGAGAGTGTTTGTCCCATAATTTTAGGAAGTAAGGGAGTGGAATTTATCTTTATCAGCGGGAAAAGCACCTTTCGAAAATGCAAATAGTAATAAAAATAAGGATAGTGAGAAAAACGATGCAAATAACGGGGATTTCCCAGGGGTGAACACAGACGAAGGAAACAGAAGATAAGCAGGCCATAAAACAAGAAGAGAAAAAAGAAAGGGGCACTGGGAGGCTGTTTCTGCCAACTAGACAGAAATGAGAACACAGGAGAAAGGGATTCAACTTTCCACCAGTGACTGTCTTCACTGGGAGGTTGTTTCTGCCAACTAGACAGAAATGAGGACACAGGAGAAAGGGATTCAAGCTTCCACCAGTGACTGTCTTCACTGGGAGGCTGTTTCTGCCAACTAGACAGAAATGAGTACACAGGAGAAAGGGATTCAAGCTTCCACCAGTGACTGTCTTCACTGGGAGGCTGTTTCTGCCAACTAGACAGAAATGAAAACATAGGACAAATATATTCAAGCTTCCACCAGTGACTGTCTTCACTGGGAGGCTGTTTCTGCCAACTAGACAGAAATGAAAGCATAGGACAAAGAGATTCAAGCCTTCCACCAGTGGCTATCTTCACTGGGAGGCTGTTTCTGAGCTAACTCGACGGAAATTAAAGTACAGAAAGAAATGGTCACTGGCAGGCTGTTTCTCTAACTCGGCAGAAATGAAAGCACAAAAGGCACAAGAAGGGTGGGGGGGACGGGGGCACTCATAACAAACCACTCAGATGCATGTCTGGCCAGTGAGGAACTTAGCCATAGTGGATCAGCCTGAGAGGTGACTTGCGGCCGGTGTCTAAACCAGCACCACCCTAGACCATATGTTCCTCGTGGAATCGCAGACAGCCCACTCGGACTCCGTAACCTTAAAGGGATCTTAAGGATGCCAAGTCGTGGAGCCACAGACTCAGTACAAGGACGAGGACGTCCAAGACTGCACAATCACTCACACATACACACATACACACACACACACACACACACACACACACACACAAGACAAGGGAATTCAAGACTTTCCGCCAGTGACCGTCTCGTCCTTAACACTATACTGTCAAGTCTGGTCCCATGCCAGGGTGTGATGAGACTGTATTCGAGCCCGGTCCCAAACCAGGGTGTGCGCCAAGAGAGAGGCGACCCTCAGAGATACTCACTTCTTCGTGAGTCCATCGGCCAACGTGAACTTGACCGGGTGTTCGGTGATCCCCTATTGCCCCCACGCTGGGCGCCAGGTGTGAGGGCCCCACCCTGTCCAGCAGGTAGGACCCTTTGTGGGGCTGAGGAGGGAACGCAGCCGAATGAACAGACGCAGAGACAGAGGGAGGAGGAGAAAAGGAGAGAGAGAGCTTTATTCACTGGCAGCTACAGCATTTTATACTTGCCTGCTGGGAGGCAGGTAGTGGTATGCGTGCCCGGACCCCGTACAAACAGTAGTCAATCACAGATTGTGACATGTTCATCTATCATGTCAGGCACGGGTATCGGCTAGTGGAATGGTAAGGTCAGTCAGGTCAGTAACGGCGACCTTGTTAGAGAAGTTTTAATTAGGCCCCTGTTGGAGAAGTGCCAGGCTCTGTCTTACTTGAAGATAAGAGCCAGGATTGAAATATGGCCTCCTACATCTGGCTTCCTACACCAGAGGGGGCCTTGTAAGCCAGGAGAGAGGTGGGCAGAAGCCGGTCGGCACCAACACTGCCGTGCAGTGAGCGCTGATCAAAGGAGGGTGAAGGGCACCCCATAATTACTTGGGACCCGCGGCCTCCCCGCACACAGCCTTATCCAGAGCCTTCCGCTCACGGGCTTGCAAGCGGCCGCGGGCTGTGTGCTGAGCACCCCCTGTTGGACACGGAGCAGGGCAGGAGTGACTATCTTGCCTGGTTCCTGCTCCACGTTTTGTTTGACTTAAACCTTTTTGTGTTTCTTAAAACCCCCGCTTATCCCCCTGGCCATCTGTGAGGGAAGGTCATTTGGGCTGGAAATTCACTTGTATCACTTGTCATCCCGTTGATCTTTGATTTGCTCGAGCGGGCACCAGTAACGTCTCCATCCATCCCTGTCGCATGTTAGTGCAGCCCAATGATATCTGCTTGCCCCAGGCACAGGAAGAGCCTCAAATCGTTCATTCAGGGATTTGATGAAGAAGTCTGACCATCTAGTTGGTGGGCGGCCGCGAGGTCTTCTGACGTCCCGTGGAATCCAGTTGGTAACAGCTCTAGTCCAGCGGTCATCTCTGAATCGCATTACATGACCGGCCCATCTGATTATTGATGCCTTGGCAAACGAGACAACGTCCCTGATTCTTGACCGCCGACGGAGGTCGGAACTCCGGATTCCTTCTCTCACTTGAGTGAGACATGATATTCCCAGCATAGCTCTTTCGATTCCTCTTTGGGATACCCTAATAGCATTCTCATCCTGTTTGCATAGGGCCCAGGTCTCTGAGGCATATGTTAGTGCAGGAAGAACGGTGGAATCGAAAAGATGTGCCTGGAGTTGGAGGTTCTTCGTTCTCTTAACCACTTCTTCGACGCTCTTGAATGCATTCTACACTGCTCTCTTCCTCCTGCGCAGTTCTGGCGCCAAGTCAATCCTCATGTTGATTTCTCGACCCAGGTACACATAGCTGCTGCAATCGGAGATGCTCGTTCCATTGAGAGCAAATGGAGCTTCAGGGACCAGTTCGTTTTTCATGAACTGGAAACTTGGCCTTGGCAAACAGTTTCATCACCGCTAGTCACTGTCTATAGCAGCCACCCAGACACAAGCAGGGTGGATCGCTGCCAGAATGTTCTGAAGACATGTCTAGATGACCTCTCTATAACTGCTTGTTTGTACTATTCGAAAGTACGTGCGGGTTGGGACGTAAGCAGATGTAAGCCCTGACTATAAAATTTGTGGCTTTTCCCTTGTTTGGGGTCTTGCTTGGGCCTGCGTGCCTAGAGGCTTGACCCCAGCGAGCTGGCTAATAAACTCCGCTTGTGTGTTGCATTACTGGCTGAGCTCTTTGTGTGGATTTGGAGGGGGAAATTATCGACACCGTACCCCAACACCGCCACCCCCCCCCCCCCAAGGAAGGAGCCGAGCGTCTCGGGGGCAGGAAGGGGATGACAGCTGGGAAGAGCCTTGGTCCCAGAGCCCTAAGGAAGTGAGTTCTGCTGCCCGCGCCGGTGTGAGCTGGAAGTGGACTGTCCCCCGGCCCGATGTCCAGTGGGCATGGCCCGGGTGCTGTCTGCTGGCTGCCTCGTGCGGGACTTGAGCCAAGCACTGGGCTGTTTCTGGGTCTCGGCCACGCAGACCGTGAGTGGCAGATGTGACGAACGAGAGCCGTAAGGTGTAAAGTGAGTGGTATGGGGGTGATTCGTGACATCACACGTAGGTGATATGGGAACTTCTTTTTGTTTTCTTTTGTTGGGGGACCACACCTGGCGATGCTTGGGGTTCACTCCTGGCTCTGTGCTCAGGAATTATCCTGGCAGTGCTCAGGGGACCGTAGGAGAAGCCAGAGGTTGAACCAGGGTTGGTTGCATGCAAGGCCGGTGCCACACCCTTGTACTATCTCTCCAGCCCTTGATAAAGAAACTCCAGTTTCTTTTTCTTTGTTCTCCAACGTAGCACTGTCTGTAGCACCGTCATCCCATTGTTCCTCGATTTGCTCGAGCGGGCACCAGTAACGTCTCCATTGTGAGACTTGTTATTACTGTTTTTGGCGTATCGAATACACCACGGGTAGCTTGCCAGGCTCTGCCGTGCAGGTGGGATAGTCTCGGTAGCTTGCCGGGCTCTCCGAGAGGGACGAAGGAATCGAACCCAGGTTGGCCGTGTGCAAGGCAAATGCCCTACCCTCTGTGCTATCGCTCTAGCCAGAACTTTTTTAAGTTCTCCAACTTAAAAAACGCAAACAAGCAGAGGAGATTCATAAGGTGCCTGAAAGCCCGTGGATGCTTCCCAATGTATAACTCCATGGAACCACCCTCCAGTGAGAGTCTGGAACGTTCCCTGGGCCCAGAGAACTCCAGAGTAACGCTATGATGTTGCCACGCGCAGGTGTCTCTTCCTGAGAGTTGCTCTTTTCATTTTCGTTATTAATTTTTGGGAGCTCAGGGGCTGAGGCACCCCAGTGAGATCAGCCTGGCTCAAGGTCCAGAGACATCTCCGGGTGAGCTGCTCGGTTCCGAAATTCGCTGGTGAGTCTCTGGATCACGGCCGCTAATGCGCTTACATGGCCCATGAAGGCAGTCCGTGGGCGTGACAGGGAGATGAGGGGCTCTTGGAATTCTAAAATAATTGGGGGTGAGGGCAGACTGATAGTACAGCGGGCAGGGCGTTTGCCTTGCCCGAGACCGACCCGGGTTCGATCTCTGACATCCCGTGTCCACGTGTGTTGCCGGGGATTGAACCCAGGGCTTCATACTGAAAGGCCTTTGCTGAGCTGCCTTCCTGGCCCGCTCTCAGTCTCCCTCTTGGGGACTCGGGAAACTTCCGGATCCTTTTGTTCATCTCCACATGGGACCACAGGGCTCTGTGTTGTCACCAGGCCTGACCCTCAGGCACCCGAATGTGATATGATGGTTCCGGACCGCCAGGCGCTGCAACCTCCCCAGGGGCCTCGCGGGGACTGAACACGGAAGCATGCGGTGCTCTCACCCCACCGACTCGCTCCCCGGGTCCTGGCCTCCACGTGCATCAGGGTCAGTCACAGGGTCTGGTGTCCAGCACACAATACTCATACACATGCTCATATACAAGCCCACATATGCACACACACATGCTCTCTCATATCCATGCCAACATATACCCACACGTGCACACACACTCATATACTTCCCCACATATACTCACACACACAGACTTACCCACATATGCCCACATGTACACACATACTTGTATACTTATCCACATAGGCCCACACATATACACACAGTCACATACTTACCCACATATGCCCCATGTACATACATATTTGTATACTTATCCACATAGGCCCACACATATACACACAAGTCACGTACTTACATATACCCACACATATACACACACTCACAGGCTTACCCACATATGCCCACATGCACATACACACTCACATACTTATCCACATATATCCACACTCACAGGCTTACCTACATATGCCCACATATACATATACTCACAGGCTTACTCATATATGCACACATGTATATACACACTCATATCCTTAACCCCATACACACACACATATATATGCTCATATACATACCCGCACGCCTGGCTGTGTTCCCCGGGGCCCCTCGAAGGAGATGGGCTCCAGCTTCCCTCCCCGCCCCGAGCAGAGCTCCTGGCAGCCGAAGACCACTGGAACCTAGCCACAGCCATGCTCAAGGCCCCTCTCCACATGTTCGGACAGGCCTCACACATGAAGGTACCGGCAGAGGAACCCAGGTATGTGTAGTCCCATCATGGTGTATCCATATGCCAAAGCCAGTAACAAGCTGGATCTTATTCCCCTGACCCTGAAAGAGCCTCCAATATGGCATCGTTGGGAAGGCCGAGTAGAGAGAGGCTTCTAAAATCTCAGGGATAGGACAAATGGAGAGGTTACTGAGCCTGCTCGAGAAATCGACAATCAACGGGATTTTGTGATTCGTGACTTGTGATACATACCCACATATGAACACACTTTCATAGACATACACCATTTACAAATGGTGTCACATATGCACACTCACATACCCATGGGCCTACACACATGCACACACCCATGTGTGTGCACACACACACACACACCACACACACACACACACACACACACACACACCACACACACCCCTCTTCATGCTGCTACAGTGGGGCAGTTGCCCAGCTGGCTGACAGACATGAGCGGAGTCTGAGCAGTCTGGTCGAGAGGAAGCAGTACGCCGAGCCCCGCTCACGGGAGCCACACTGTTTACTGTTCTCTGCCGTGTCGCTCCTGCACGCCGGGGACAGCGGCAGGCCAGCCCCCACGGGCTCACCATCAGGCTAAGGAGGAGAAGGGGAGCCTGAGCATTTAGGGGGAGGGAGCATCCCCATAGTGCACCCCAAATACCGCCCCCCTGCCACCTCCCAGGCCCTGGGCGAGGGTAGGCGGGTGTGAGCGGGGGGAACCAACACCGACCCCACTTTTACTCGGGAGGCTGGGAGCTGGAGGGCCCACGACGTCGCCTGGGTCAACCCTTTCCTTTCTGGCTAAGAGAGCCCAGCTGACTCCTGCAAGCACGGTGGCAGGTGGACTCAGGCCTTCCATCTAGAGCCTTCTGGAACACTCTAGTGTGATGACCTTCCCCAGGCCCGAGCGCCCTCCTGGGTGAGCTTCTCACGGGGGGCTCCTCCCGATGCACCAAGGGCGGGGGGGAGGGGGGAGCCGAGTCACAGACACGCTGACATCAACTAGCACTCACAGGACAGACCCGGGGGACGGTGTATGGGGCAGGGGTCACTGGGAGCACTGCACCCGGGTGCCACAACACGTGGGTGTGTGTGTGTGGGGGGGTTGGTTGTCCCCAGATTAACCAAGCGGGGAGCGGCTGGGTCTGGGGGTGGCTGGGCTCCAGGGAGGCCACCATCTACTCGGACGACTCCTTGGGCATATAGGCCACGTTGTCATAGGCGGGGGGCGGGGAGGCCGTCGGGCTGGGGATGCTGAAGTCTGTGCTGAAGGCGTTGGGCAGGAAAATCACGGGCTGCAAAGGAAGAAAACCAACCCAGTGACCTTCCTGCAGGTTTCCCGGGCACCTTCGGGGAGGAGGGTGGGTGAATGGGTGGGTGAGTGGGTGTGTTGCACCAGTGCCCCCTTGCGGGAAGACGGGGAACAGCGCCTTCGCGATGCGTTCCCGCGGAGCTGCAGGCAGCCGAATCAAACGGCCAATGGGTTCAACTCATTTTCCAGAAAACACAGGTGGAAGGGTAGTACAGTGGCTACGGTGCTCGGGCACGGAGCTGGGAGCATCCCACTGCTGGGCAGGACTTCTGGTTGTGGCCCCTGCTAGCTCAAGCCCCAACAAAACATGTGTGGGACCGATCAGATGTTGGGAGTGAAATGAGCCTCGTTCCTGCAGGGGCTCAAGCTCTGGTCTTTCTGCAGCAGCTCAAGACAGGGGCAGTACAGGGGCGCCTTGCCGACTCCCCACCCCCGTCTCCAGCCCCCACCTCTCTGCTCCCACCCCCGCTGCCTTCCAGAAGCCCCTGGATGGGTGTGGATTTCCAGGAGTCCTTCCTCCCACCTTCCATGCAAGCAAACACCCCCCTGCTCAGGACCCACAGTCTCACCTCACCTTCTCTGCAAAGCCACTTTCTCCAAGCGCCACCCCCAACGCGGCCCCCTGCATCATTTTCCAGCCCCCAGCCCCCACTCTATTCTTTTTTTTTTTTTCTTTTTGGATCACACCCGGCGATGCACAGGGGTCCCTCCTGGCTTTGCACTCAGGAATTACCCCTGGCGGTGCTCAGGGGACCATATGGGACGCTGGGAATCGAACCCGGGTCCGCCGCGTGCAAGGCAAACGCCCTACCCACTGTGCTATCGCTCCAGCCCCCCCTTTATTCTAAGGGTCTCCCCAACTCCTCAAACAAACCCTTCCCTGTCACCCTTTCTGTCTTTACTGTCCTCCAGTTCGGAGGGGCACTAGGCTCAGCTTCCACCTGGGTCACGCTGGATTTCCAATGCAATGCATGGTTCCCCCCTCCCCCGCCCCCAGGAAATGACGAGGGAGCCCCCAGCGCTGTTTCCAGTTAAGGGGTCCAGAGTAGCCGGCCCATGGCGCGGGCGCCCCCGTGCGGTCACCAGGAGAACAACCCCGTCTCCAAGCACATAACTGCGTTGGGTCGCCGGAACCAGGAGGGCTTTGAGCATGAGAAGAAAGAAGAGGGGTGGGGGGTGGGGGGAGAATTCCCAAGGGCTTGGTCAGAGGCAGGACGGGGCGGGGGGCCGTGGGCCCGCAGCACTCACCGCGTTGGCTTGCGCGCGGGTGGCTTGGCACCCAAAGTGGGTGGCAATGACGGCGATGAAGAATTCCAGGATGGTGAAGATGGTCAGCACGGCCAGGTAGCCCCTGCCCACATCCTGGGGAGCAAAACCCCACCGTCACAGCACGCCGAACCTTCGAGGCACTGTGCGCCTGCCCCTCCCCCGCCCCATGCCCATTGGTGATAGGACTGTGGGGTCGGCCACCCCCCCACATGGCTCTGTCACTCCCTACATTTCCCCACTCCCGGGTCGGAGAGGAGGAGGAGGAGGAGGAGGAGGAGGAGGGGACGCCTGATCACACACCCAGTTAGTGACCCCAAAATCCATGAGCAGGATGGCCGTCCCGGCGAAGGCGGCCGTGGCGCTGAGGATGTTGGTGCCCAGGCTGGTCCTCACCTGCAGGAGGGGAGCACAGGCAGGGACGGAGGGAAGAGGAAGGAAGGGGCCCCGCGCGGGTCACAGCCCTCCCCCGCCCACCGCCAGGCCCCCCTCCCCACCCAGTTCTCCCGTGAGCCTGCTGGCCTCTGCCTGAATGCCCACTTCTCCACTGTCCTTCCCAGCACGGAGAATGTCCCTGCTGCCATCTCCCCAAAGCTGCCAGGCAGAGCGTCCCTCTCCTGCATGGCGTCACGACCCCCCTTTCCCGTGTCCCTCCCCCTCCCCCGCCAGCGGAGCATCCTGTAGGTCAGATCCTGGGGAGGGGGCGGGGCTGGGGCATGGCTGGGGTGCCAGGTGGTTCCAGGCGGGGTAGGCAGCATGAGGGGCTGCAGGGGTTGGGTACTGGGCGGGTGGGGTCCAGGGTATGAGGCTGGGCGGGGCCAATCCTGGGCAGGGGGCTGGAGAACGCAGAAGGCAAGTGGTCTCTGGCTCCTTAGACCCTGAGGCGGGAGCCTTCTGGCCCAGAAGTGCAGAATCTGCTCGACTCCCAAGGGCGCTGACTCCCTTTTTTGGGGGCGTCCTCTAGGAGGTGGAGCCTCTCCTGGTGACCTGGTCCACTGGGCCAGTGGTTCAATGTAAGGGATGAGGACATGGTGCTCATGCTTGGGGTCTGAGGGGACAGACTACTTGGGCTACCCAGCCCGGTGGCACTTGGAGGCCTCCCGGGTGGCACCCAGCAGTGCTTTAACCCCTGTAATATCATTCCGGCCCCTGACTTTCCCCTAGGACACTGAGGAGGGAGCAGAGACTAAAGCAATCTCACAGAGACATTCATCCATTAATACATCATCCACCCATTCATCCACCCACCCATTGATCGATCGATCGATCGAATTATCCATCCATCCATCCACCCACCCATGTATCCACCCATCCATCCATCCACCTACCCACCCACCCACCCATTCATCCATCTACCCATCCATCCATCCATCCATCCATCCATCCATCCATCCATCCATCCATCCATCCATCCATCCACCCATGCACCCATTCCTATGCCCTTCCATTCATGCATCCATTTGTCTGTTCATACATTTACGCATCCACTCTTCATTCATTCCAAACCTACCCATTTGTTTGTCCATCCCTCCGCCCACCCACCTATCTACTCATTCACTTTGCTATCTGTCCGCCTCTCTGTCTATCCATTAATTCATCTATCCATTTGTCCACCCAGCCATCCATCTTCCACCCACCCATTCATCCATCCATACATTCATCCATCCATCTGTCTACCCACCCATTCCGTCCATCCGTCCATCCATCCATCCATCCATCCATCCATCCATCCATCCATCCATCCATCCATCCATCCAATCATCCTTTATTCATTCCCAATCCCAACCCAACACGGCCCATGGGGCAGGCACTAAGCTGCTATGAGACCCACCTTAATGTGCCAGCGTGGGGGCTGTTAGCGTTGGCCTGAGGTCCCCACGTGCCAGCCTGCCCTCTTATACTCCACTCCCTACCCTGCGCTCAAGAACACAACCAGGGCAATGGCTCTCTAAGATCACACAACCTTAACGTAGCTCCCAAAGGAGGCTCGTCCCCGCCGCAGCCTTCTCCTGCGCCCCACCCTGCCTCCGTGCGCTGTTCTGGCTTCCTGGCCCTCTCCGGCTCCCCAGACTGGGGTGCTGGCCCCACTCTGAGCTCACGACCCCTTCTCGGGACCCCCCGATGGTCCCTGCTGAGCTCCCGCTCCACCTGGGGCCTCCTTGGGTGTCCTTTTCAAAACACGAACATTTGTCAGTAGTTTGGGGGTGTCTTAACAGATATGAGTGTAAGCTCCCCGGGGTCAGGGCTTGACCTCAGCAGTGCTCCCAGCCACAGCCCCTTCACCCCCCCCCCACAACCTGGAGGTAGCCCCCACTGATCTCTTTCCCTCCACTGCCCTTCCCCAAGCTTCGCCCGTGTAAGGGAACCGTGGCTGGTCCCCTAACCTGTGGGCAAGGCCCCCTGGACCCCTTTTTAGACTCACCAGGCAGCTGGTATGCTCCTCTCGGCTGCCACAGACAGGGACCCAGAGATGATGAACTGCGGGGAAGGGGAGCGGGTGAGGCCGCGGCCGACCCCAGGTGGGGTCCACGGGCTGGGGTCCCCGTGGGGGGCTGTCGGCCTCTGGGTGTCAGTGACCTTCTCCATTCTTGACCTGAGCTCTCTCGAGTGTCCTGGGTTTCCAGGGCCCCTGCCCAGGGCACTTGGCACTTGCTGCCTGTGCGGATGAACGATTTCTTTCTTTCTCTTTTTCTTTCTTTCTTTCTTCTTTCTTTCTTTCTTTCTTTCTTTCTTTCTTTCTTTCTTTTCTTCTTTCTTTCTTTCTTTCTTTCTTTCTTTCTTTCTTTCTTTCTTTCTTCTTTCTCTCTCTCTCTTCTCTTTCTTTCTTTCTTTCTTTCTTTCTTTCTTTCTTTCTTTCTTTCTTTCTTCTTCTTTCTTTCTTCTTTCTTTCTTTCTTTCTTTCCTTCCTTCCTTCCTTCTTTCTTTCTTTCTTTCTTTCTTTCTTTCTTTCTTTCTTTCTTTCTTTCTTTCTTTCTTTCTTTCTTTCTTTCTTTCTTTCTTTCTTTCTTTCTTTCTTTCTTTCTCTCTTTCTTTCGTGAGTGGGGGCTATTCCAGCTCTGAGCTTGGGGTGGGGGGTCACTCCCAGCGGGGCTGGGGATCAGATCCAGGCCTCCTGAACACAGAGCCTGCACTTGGCCTGTTCAATGATCTCACTAGCCTAGGCGGATGCTATCTTTATTTAAAAATAAATGTATTTACTAATTTTCAGGTCTCCCAAGTGGTTTTTCAAGCAGACTCAGGGGCTGAAAAACTGCAGCGGTGTTAGCCAACTGGGCCAGCAGTTCCGTTCTAGGGTCCACGTTTGTGTTGTCCTGCAGGGCCTGCCAGGAATGACCCAGGTCACCCCAGTGGTGCTCCCGAGTCTTCAAGGCAGCACCCTGTGAGGTGGGGTGGTGGTGGTGGCATATGCTGGTGGCGATGGAACTTGGGGCTGCCTATCCAAAATCTGCCCCTGAACCCAGTACCAACTCTCGGGCCCGAGATGGACGGGTTCGTAAAACAGTCTGGCCGGGTTCATTGGCTCAACACGCCAGGGTGAACCAAGCCTTCCTCAAACTTGTGGGGTAACGGAATCCAACCGGGGCCCTGAGTCTGAGAAGAGGAAGATGAGGCTTGGGGAAGATTAGCCTCTGCGGTGACAGGAGATGGATTCAGGACTCCCTTAGCGGGACCCCAAGGCTGTGTCACCCCAACCCCTGATTCGCCGGCCTCACTCAGGGAGGCAAATGAGACCAGCGCCGGGATTCTCAGCAGGGCGTGGCCGGGCTGACCAATACGGGAGACGATGGACCTCCCGAGGGGTCAGGGGCTCGGAGCTGATCGTTTTGGGGCAGGGGGTGCCAGGTGGGCAAGGAGCCTGGCTGGATAGTCCTCTGCAGGCAGGTTTGGGTGTAGGGCGCCAGATAGGATCTGGGTGTGGCCGGTGGGCGGCTACTGTCTAGCCTGACCCCTCCCTCCCTCCCTCCCTCCTTTCCCCTTTCTTTCCTTCCTCCCACCGGGGGTCTTTGGGGGAGCTTTCACACAAAGGCATGAGGCAGGTGGGGCAGGCTGAGGGCTCACGAGTAGGCAAAGGTGGGTCCTAGTGAGATTTAGGATCTGTTCCCCCTCCTTCCCCCCATCTTCTCTCCTCCCCCTACAATGACCGCCAAGTCCCGGGAGATTGGCAGAGCTGGGCATGGATGGGGCGTGGCAGGGTATCCCCCTCCCCCAGCGGTCCCGACACTCACGCAGGCTCCTCCCCAGAAGGGGATACCGCCCTCGATGAAGAGCATGGCCACGTGGCCGCGGCGGACCCATGAGCAGCACGCTGCCGAAGCCCAGGTGGATGAGGCCGATGAGGATCTGCACGGTCTGCGGGGAAGCACACGGCAGCTCGGTGCGGCCCCACACCGCCCCCCTGCAGGCCGCCGCGGGGTGCACTGCAGGGCCCTGGCTGCTGAGGACCAGATTCTCTCCTGGCTCCACACCGCCCCCTGCAGGACCAGATTCTCTCCTGGCTCCACACCGCCCCCTGCAGGACCAGATTCTCTCCTGGTTCCACACCGCCCCTGCAGGCGGCCGCGGGGTGCACTGCAGGGCCCTGGATGCTGAGGACCAGATTCTCCCCTCCTTCCACAGCGCCACCTGCCGGCTTCTGCGGGGAGCGCTGCAGGGCCCTGGCTGCTGAAGACCAGACTCTCTCCTGGCTCCACACCGCCCCCTGCAGGCCGCCGCGGGGAGCGCTGCAGGGCCCTGGCTGCTGAGGACCAGATTCTCCCCTGGTTCCACAGCGCCACCTGCCGGCTTCTGCGGGGAGCGCTGCAGGGCCCTGGCTGCTGAAGACCAGACTCTCTCCTGGCTCCACACCGCCCCCCTGCAGGCCGCCGCGGGGAGCGCTGCAGGGCCCTGGCTGCTGAGGACCAGATTTCTCTTCCGTGCTGGAGGCATCGTCACCACCATCCATCGAGATCATTCCAAGAGGCAAAGCTGGCTCCCTTCAGCTGCGGGGGACTCCCTTGCCTCTCTCAATGGGATTGCGTCCTGCTTTGGGCTCATCTGTTTGGTGAGCTCACCTTTGGGCTCACCCAGCTCTTTCTGGGGTCACACTTGGTTTCTTGGACCTCAGCCCCCAGACCTGGCATTCCCTGCCTGTGCCTTCCTCTCCCTCCTCACCCCTGCCGCTGGCCATCACTCTCGCTGGAGCATCTTGCTCATTTCAGTGTCTCTCGTGGATATGTCCCAGCCCTGTGTGCCAGCAGAGTCGCCTTGCACCGGATGAGAGGACAGTGGGACTTATTATTTTGATGGGCTTTATTATTATGCTGGGCTGGAGCGATAGCACAGCGGGTAGGGCATTTGCCTTGCACGTGACCAACCCAGGTTCGATTCCTCCGCCCCTCTCGGAGAGCCTGGCAAGCTACCGAGAGTATCTCGCCCTGCACGGCAGAGCCTGGCAAGCTCCCCATGGCGTAATTGATATGCCAAAAACAGTAACAGCAAGTTACTCACAACGGAGATGTTACTGGTGCCTGCTCGAGCAAATCGATGAGCAACTGGATGACAGTGATACAGTGATTATTATTTTGTGAGGGTTGGCTTGCCAGCACCCTGTGAATCATTTTCCAGGAATGGGGTCTGCCTGCCTCCCTCCCTCCCTCCCTCCCCCTCCCTCCCTCTCTCCCTCTCTTTTCTCCCTCCCTCCCTCCCTCCCTCCCCCTCCTCCCCCCTCCATTCCTCCCTCCCTCCCTCCCTCCCTCCTCCCTCCCTCCCTCTCTCTCTTCTCCCTTCCTCCCTTCCTTCCTTCCTTCCTTCCTTCCTACCTCCCTTCCTTCCTTCCTTCCTTCCTTCCTTCCTTCCTTCCTTCCTTCTTCCTTCCTTCCTTCCTTCCTCCCTCCCTCCCTCCCTTCCTCCCTTCCTTCCTTCCTTCCTTCCTTCCTTCCTTCCTTCCTTCCTTCCTTCCTTCCTTCCTTCCTTCCTTCCTCCCTCCCTCCCTCCCTCCCTTCCTCCCTCCCTCCCTCCCTCCCTCCCTCCCTCCCTTCTTCCTTCCTCCCTCCTCCTTCCTTTCCTCCCTTCCTCCCATCCTCAGGGGCTCTTTCTGGCTTTTGTGCTCAGGAATGACCCCTGGCAGTCTCAGGGCACCATCCACAGAGTAGGGATGAAATCAGGATGAGCCTGAAATCAGGATGAGCCTCCTGTAGGGGGAGTGCCTCCCCCAGTACTAGCTCTCTGGCCTGTTCTCACATTCCTTTCCACTGTTTTGGGTGATGATTAAAATCTGGAAGCAATAGGGGCCAGAAAGAGAGAGCACAGCTGGTAAGGTGTTTGCCTAGCATGCTGTGGACAAGGGTTCGATCCCCGGCATCCCATAGGCTCCCGGAGCCTGCCAGGAGAGTGATCTCTGAATGGAGAGCCAGGAGTAAACCTTGAGCACCACCGGGTGTGGCCCCCTCAAAAAAAAAAAAAAAAAGCAAAACAACAGGAAAATCTGGAAGTAAGAGCACAGCAGGGCCCTCCGGCTGCCTAACTGCAATGGACCCAGCTCAGTCTCCAGCATCTCATCTCCTGATCTTTTGTGGATGGTCAGTCCCCTACCTCCAGGAGCTGGCCCTTGCCCCCCGCTCCAGCACCCCCTATCCCCTGCCCCTTCCTTTGCTCTTGCATTCCACCATCCGTCGTTTCTCTCTGAAACAAGCCTTGGCCACACCCACCTCGAGGCCTATACTCACCTGCAGCCCGGGATTGGCTTCAGGCCCGCCTCTATCTACCCCTACCGCGACTGTTCCCTCCTGCCCCCTCCTTCTTTTGGACCTCATCACTCAGCGTGACGAAGTCAGTGGGTTCCTCCACCCACCCCACCCCCTCACCCTCTTACCCCTAAGGCTTTGGGCTCTCCCGTCAGGAAGGTGTCCATGGGTCTCAGGTCTGGGACCTGGGTGGCCCTGGACGGCGGCGCCCCTAGTGGTGGCTCTTCGAACTGCATGATCCCGGGAGGCTGGCACACGGAGGTGGGCAGGATGGCTGGTGGCGGGCGGAGGCCGCTGGCGTTGCTCGGGGGGATGACAACAAACACCCCATTGCTGGCGGGAGAGGCGGACATCGTGCTGAGAGCGTCTGGGGGACCAAAGCTGGAGCCACGGGAGGAACGATGTCAAGATGTCATGTTTGCAGCAAACTCGGTCTACACAGCCTGCCTGTCCCTGCTCACTGCTGCCCCCCATGGGTGGCACCAAATTCTGGTGGCTGCTGGGCAGCTTGCTCAGACCAGGGAAGGGAAGGATGCTGGATATCTGGTGCCTCCAGGCCAGGCGGGGTGAAGACTTGAATGGGCCCTCAGGGAACAGACAGCTCCCTCCTTCCTCTGCTCATCATGTTCTAGTCAACCTCCCATTTCACCTGAACCTGTATGTGTCCCCTTACCTGGAGCCCAGACTCCCCCGTTTCCTGCCTCTCAGCCCGAGTTCAAGAGGGTGTTTTTTTGTTTTTTGTTTTTTGTTTTGCTTTTTGGGTCACACCCGGCGATGCACAGGGGTCACTCCTGGCTCTGCACTCAGGAATTACCCCTGGCGGTGCTCAGGGGACCATATGGGATGCTGGGAATCGAACCCGGGTTGGCCGCATGCAAGGCAAACGCCCTCCCCGCTGCGTTGTCGCTCCAGCCCCAAGAGGTGTTTATTTATTTATTTATTTTTGCTTTTTGGGTCACACCCGTTGATGCACAGGGGTTACTCCTGGCTCATGCACTCAGGAATTACTCCTAGCAGTGCTCGGGGGACCCTATGGGATGCTGGGAATCAAACTCGGGTCGGCCGCGTGCAAGGCAAACGCCCTACCCACCGTGCTATCGCTCCAGCCCCCAAGAGTTCAAGAGTTTTGAATGACTTCGCAGGGTAATATTCTGCTTGGGAAGACTTCCTCTTGGATGACCCCGTCAGTCAGCATCGATTGAGGTGAGGATGTTCACCGTGGCAGAGGTTCCTGTGATTGGACGGAGCACACACCAGGAGCACCAACAGCGGCCAGAATATAAGTTACAAGGAAACAGGAGCGGGAGACCATCGTGGGGTGATAGGACATTGGGGAGGGCGCTTGCCTTGCATATGGCCAATCCGAGTTCCATCCCCGGCATCCCATAGGGTCCCCTCAGCACCGCCAGGAGTAATTCCTGAGTGCAGAGCCAGGAGTAACCCCTGAGCATCGCGGGGTGTGACCCAAAAAGAAAAAAAAAAAATCAGCGCACTTTCCCCAGCCTCTACACAGCATTTCTGAACCAGGGGCTGCGTGGCCCCCTCTGACCCTCCAGAATATTCCCTCCAGAATATTCCAAAGGTGTCAGAGGTGAATGTCGCATAAATGGGTGGAGGGGGGGACACAGCACAAGATTAGGGGACTAATCAGTTGACAGTTGTGTCACAGGAAGGAGGCATTAGTAGGGGCCCAGGGACTGGAGAGATAGTACAGTGGGGAGGGCTCTGGGGAGGGCGCTTGTGTTGCACGTGGCTGATCTGGGTTTGATCCCCGGCATCCCATCTGGTCCCCTGAGCATAATTCCTGAGTGCAGAGTCAGGAGTAACCCCTGAGAACTCCTGGATGTGGCCCTCATTGTTTTTTTTTTAAAGAAAGCCCAGACTGTTGGAATAAAAAGTTAAGAAACATTGGTGTAGAAAATACAGAACTTCAGGTATTAAAAAAAATTAAAAAAAATCTTATTTAATTAATTTATATATTTTGATTTTTTGGGGGGTCACACTCGGTAATGCTCAGGGTTACTCCTGGCTCTGCACTCAGGAATTACTCCTGGCGGTGTTCAGGGGACTCTATGAGATGCGGGGATTGAACCTGGGTCAGCTGCATGCATGCACAGCAAACTGCCTTCCTGCTGTACTCCTGCTCTGGCCCTGAATTTTAGGTGTTTTTTTTTTTTCTTTTTGGGTCACACCCGGAGATGCACAGGGGTTACTCCTGGCTCTGCTCAGGGGACCATATGGGATGCTGGGAATTGAACCTGGGTCGGCCGCCTGCAAGGCAAATGCCCTACCGCTGTGCTATTGCTTCAGCCCCAAATTTTAGGGTTTTATCTGGCCATACCCAGCTGTGCTCAAGGGCTTACTCTTGCTCTGTGCTCAGAGATGGCTTCTGAAGTGCTCAGGGAATTGTCTATGTTGCCGGGGGACCAGATGGGAGCGGGTTACAGGAAGGCTCAGGAAGGACAGAGATTTAGACGCCAACATCTGCCCGACCCTGGTCTGCCCTGAGAGCAGGCAGTGTGGCCTCTGGAAACCCAGTAGCCAACCCGCCTGCTTGGCTAGCCTGACCTTTGGTGTGTGTGTGTGTGTGTGTGTGTGTGTGTGTGTGTGTGTGTGTGTGTGTGTGTTGGGCGAGGCTGCCGCTCGCTCACACAGCCCCGGGAGGGAGCACATACATAATTAGCAGCATTTCTCCCAGGAAGAAAGGTGCTAAAACCGAGACCTCCTTAGGAGCAGATGAAACACTCCCGAAATAGGCTTTGCTGATAGGGCAGCGGCCCAGTGTCCTGGAGCTAGAGCCAGGGGGCTCCTCTCCTCCCCTCTCCCCCTCCATGCCCCGGCCCTGGGGAGTTTATGGAGCTGTCTCCGAAGGAAACCAGCCGTCCCTCTGTCCCATGGGGTGCGTGCCATCCTGCCCGTTGGACAGACAGCCCCCGGGTCGCTGACACCAGTGGGACCTCACCAGAAAGCAGGACCCTGCCAGCTGACCGGGGCCCCCTGACCCACAGGGCTAGGAGGGGAGACCGGGGGAGTCTGGAGGAGGTCTCTGGGTGCTGGGAGGGGACTCCCCATCCCAGACTGAAGAGAAGGAGCTGGCTTTGAGGTGGGGAGGGCATTGATGTGCCTCCTCCCCCCTCAATTTGGACTTGCCAGGCTCCTGAGGGGAGGAGGGCAACCCCAGGGAAGGGGTGCGGGGGAGCTGTGTGTCCAGGGACCCAGTTAAAACCCTCTGCTGAGAAGTCGGCTTAACTCTGGCCAGTCTCCAGGAAGGGTGTCAGGGAAGGTGATGGGGAGGGGCTTGGGGGAGGGTGTTTGAGAGGGTTGTGGGGGAGGGTTGTGGGGGAGGGTGATGGGGAGGGGTGTGGGGAGGGTGATGGGGTGGGGTGTGGGGGAGAGTGATGGGGAGGGGTGTGGGGAGGGTGATGGGGCAGGGTATGGGGGAGGGTGATGGGGCAGGGTGTGGGGGAGGGTGATGAGGAGTGGTATGGGGGAGGAGGGTGATGGGGAGGGGTGTGGGGAGGGTGATGGGGAGGGGTGTGGGGGAGGGTGATGGGGAGGGGTGTGGGGGAGGGTGATAGGGAGGGGTGTGGGGGAGGGTATGGGGAGGGGTGTGGGGGAGGGTGATAGGGAGGGGTGTGGGGGAGGGTGATGGGGAGAGGGTGATGATACCCATGTGTATGGGGAGGGATGTGGGGGAGGAGGGTGATGGGGAGCGGTGTGGGGGGTGATGGGGAGGGGTGTGGGGGAGGGTGATGGGGAGGGCGATGGGGAGGGGTGTGGGGAGAATGATGGGAAGAGGGTGATGATACATATGTGTATGGGGAGGGGTGTGGGGGAGGAGGGGAGGAGGGGAGGAGGGTGATGGGGAGGGGCACCCCATTTGGCGAACAGAGATCAGACATTAAGGATGGCCACGGGCCAGTCACTCTTCATGAGCCTCAGTTTTCCCCTCTGTAAACTGGGATCAGGTGGTCATCGTGGTGTGTCCCTGCTCCCTGCCCTGCTCCTCTAATGGGGGGGCTTCTTTCCAGGACCCTCCAGGGCAGGCACTCCAGCGCCTGGGCTCCTTCCAGGCAGGAGAGGGGGGCTGACCACCCCTGGGCAGAGGCCCCCTTGGTTGCAGGGACAGACGCAGCCCTCCTCATGCCTCCCAACAGCCCCAGACCCTCTGACCCATGACTGCGCTCCTGGGGGAACATGAGGGGCCTCACTGGAAGCCTCTGGGAGCCTTGGGACGCTGACCACTCGGCTCCCCACGTGGGTCCCAGGACCCTTCAGGGAGGCGTGAACTGACCCTCACCGCCTTGGGCTGGATCGGGAGTGTGTGTGTGTGTGTGTGTGTGTGTGTGTGTGTATGTGGGGGGTGCCGGCATGGTTCCCGCAGGGCTGGAGCACCCTGGGGAGCACTCAGGAGCACAGACGGGGGTCCCTCCGGGAGAGCCTGCACATCTGCACCCTAGGATGCAGCAACTTTGCGGAGGGTCAACGGCAGAGCCGGGGCCTGAGCTGGGGGAGCTTGAGGCTGCACGGGGGGGCTTCCAGGGCTGTGGGTGGGGGTGGGCGAAGGCCCGCTGTGCCCAGGCAGGAACGCACTGGCCCCTTAGACCCCAGCCTGGCCCTCCCGGTGGCCTGGAGGGAGGCTGGCAGAGGGTTCGACCGGGCCTCCCCTGCCCACACCCCCTGCTAGCCTGGGCTGTGGCCACTCCGACTGTTGTGGGGGGCGGCCTCTGATGCGTACCCCTACAGAGAACCCGGGGGGGGGGGAAGGTGACAGTGCAGGGGAGGGACAGAGCCCCCTCCTCGGGAGGCCGAGGGTTTCCTGCTGCTCCGGACTGTGTCTTCTTCCTGCCCCACCTGGGCGGGGTGGGGGTGGGGCCCAGTCATTTCCCGGGGAGGGTGGTCCAGAGGCTCCTAGGGACCCAAGCCCCCTTAGGGTCTTAAGAATCCCCCGATCCATTTCCTTGACTGGCCTCCTTCTGGGCACCCCCCCAAATACTGCACTCCCAGCCCCCCATCCGAAAAACAAAACCAAAAAAACGGAAACCCAAACCAGACCCGACTGGCAGGTTTCCAAGGAGGAGGCGGCCCGTCCTCTGCCTGGTCCCCCTCAGGGCCAGCCTGCCTGTGTGCCCCGTGCCTTCCCGCTCCCAGCCGGCCCCCCTGGCCCCGGCCCACGGCCCCGCTGATGCCCCAGGGCCCCCGGACTCACCTGGCTGCCTCCTGCCCCGGCTGCCGCCGCCTCTGCGCTGCCGCTCCCCACTTCACACATATTCATGTGAAAGGTTTGCTGTTCCCGGGCTCCAGGGGCTCCGCGGGGAGGCTGGGAGCAGCGGCCTCTGGGAGCATCTCAGTCCCTCCCGAGGGAGCGAGGCCCGCCCCCTCCGAAGGCCCAGGCCAGGGCTGGAATCATCCACCTCAGACACGGCTTCTTCTTCTTTCAGGGGGCAGAAAGGGAAACTGAGGCCTGCAGGGAACGGGGCGGTGGACCCATGTCAGTGTCAGAGCTGGGAGTGGGGCTGAGGGTGGGGGACACAGTGGGTGGTCAGGAGGCTGCTCCAGTCCGCGGTCACCCCCTGCCCTGTTTTGGTGGCTCAGGGTTTGACTTGAACCCACGTGCCTCCAGCAGACGGTGAGCAGCAGGGAGCAGGTGTGGACGCATGTTTGCGGCTGGCAGCGCTGGGCACAGTGTCTGCACTGCCCAGCATGAGGACATGCATCCCGCCCTGCTCCCTCCCCCCACTGTCCCTCCCCACACTGTCAGTACCTGCCTCCCTCCCTGACCTGCCCATTCTCTACAGTGTCTCTGCTGGACTGTCCCCACCAGCTCCCCACAGTACCCACACTGTCTCCACATGCCCCACACTCACACCACACTCTCCTCAAACTCTCCCCACACTCTCCCCACAGACACCCCGCACTCTCCCCACAGACTCTCCACAGTCTCCCCACAGACTCCCCACAGACACCCCACACTCTCCCCACAGGCTCCCCACAGACTCCCCACACTCTCCCCACAGACTCCCCACAGACACCTCACATTCTCCCCACAGACACCCCGCACTCTCCCCACAGACTCCCCACAGACACCCCATACTCCCCCACAGACTCCCCACAGACACCCCATACTCTCCCCACAGACTCCCCTGCACTCTCCCCACAGACTCTCCATAGGCTCCCCACACTCTCCCCACAGATACCCCCACACTCTCCCCACAGACTCCCCCACACTCCCCACAGACTCCCCCACACTCTCCTCACAGACTCCCCCACACTCTCCCCACAGACTCCCCACATACTCCCCACCTTCTCCCCACAGACACCCCACACTCTCCCCACACTCTCCCCACAGACTCCCCACACTCTCCCCATACTCTCCCCACACTCTCCCCACAGACTCCCCACATTCTCCCCACAGACTCCCCACACTCTCCCCACAGACTCCCTATAGTCTCCCCACACTCTCCCCACAGATACCCCCACACTCTCCCCACAGACTCCCCACACTCTCCCCCACACTCTCCCCGCACTCTCCCCACACTCTCCCCGCACTCTCCCCCACACTCTCCCCACACTCTCCCCCACACTCTCCCCACACTCTCCCCACAGACTCCCCACACTCTCCCCTCACTCTCCCCACGGACTCCCCACACTCTTCCTATAGACACCCCCACAGACTCACAAAACTCTCCCCACAGACACCCCCACACTCTCCCCACACTCTCCCCACACTCTCCCCACAGACTCCCCACACTCTCCCCACAGACTCCCCCACACTCTCCCCACAGACTCCCCACAGACACTGCACACTCTCACCACAGTCTCCTCACAGACTCCTCACACTCTCCACACTCTCCCTACCCTCTTCACCATCCCTCTTCCCTCAGCCTGAGCACAGAGCACAGGGTCTTCTGGTGGAGGGTGACAAGAATCTGTAACTGGTTGCGAGGGGAGGAGCAATCCGCTCTGGCTCTATCTAGTCCAAAGCACAGTTTCAGTAGTGAAGATGCGCTCAGCGCGGTGGTCAGCTTTGCCAGAGACTTTATTGGTTGGTTCCCTGTGGAGACTTGACTAGCGGCTGGTCTGCATGGAACCACAGCCCTCATCTTCACAGAAGGGGGAACCTGCTTGACTTCAACTGCTCTCAGAGTGAAAGCCAACTCCAGTCGGGGTTCTGTTAATCCCCAGGGCAGACACCCCTTCATTAACGGTAAGTGCTATTCTCAGAACATGGGGGAAGCAGACAGGGTGAGATTAGGAAAAGGGAAAGGGGCACATTGGCGTAGAATGTCATGAGGGTGGATGACATGGGTCCTGCCTGATGGGGCACCAGAGGAGAACCATCTCAGCATCCTGTCCCCTGTTTCAATGGCCAACATTCATAGTCTGTCATAAAGAAATCCTCTCCCAGGGGGCTGGAGCGATAGCACAGTGGGTAGGGCGTTTGCTTTGCACGCGGCGGACCCTTGTTCGATTCCCACCATCCCGTGCGGTCCCCCGAGCACTGCCATTGGTAATTCCTGAGTGTAACCCTGGAGTATCACCGGGTATGACCCAAAAAACCAACTGTCACTGTCACTGTCATCCCGTTGCTCATCGATTTGTTCGAGCGGGCACCAGTAACGTCTCTCATTGAGAGACTTATTGTTACTGTTTTTGGCATATCCAATACGCACGAGTAGCTTGCCAGGCTCTGCCACGCGGGCTCAATACTCTCGGTAGCTTGCCGGGCTCTCCGAGAGGGGAGGAGGAATTGAACTCGGGTCAGCCTCGTGAAAGGCGAACGCCCAACCACTGTGCTATCCATTCAGAAAACCAAAAAAAAAAAAAATGCTCTCCCAGTTCCCCACTTTGTTAAAAAAGATATTCAAGGGGGAGGGCTTCTGCCTTTCTCAGGACTCTTTTTTCAGGCCACCCCTCCCTTAATCCTTTCCTCTCCCTCAAAGTCTTCTCTGGATTCCACCCCTTGCTCTTCCGTTCCTTGCTTTCTGCCCTGACAGCTTTTCAGGAGGGCCTGAGTATCTGCGCTGGCGTTCACACCGTCATCCTGAGACTCCTCTCCGGGGCTGGGGTGGGCAGAGCTCCTGCGGGCAGCTGCGAGAGATGAGAGGAGAGAAGACACACCCGCTCTGTCCTGTGCCCTACCATGGCAGCCGTCCTGCCTGGCTCCCTGGGGAAGCAGACGTCCCAGCATTCCTTGGCCAAAAGCCTCACTTTAGAGCAGGGGCTAAGGAGTGAGGGCGCCCCAGAGTGCACTGTTCTCTGTAGCCCACCTGTCAGGGCTGGAATGAGCCATCAGGATGAGCCCATGGAGACTGAACCGCACACGGGCAGGAACAAGGGACCCATGAAAATGGGCGAGATTTCCCGTGTGTCCTAACTGGCTCGGATGAGGCTGAACATCTTTGTCTTTAAGCTGCCTTCAGTCAATAACATGGATTTCAGGGGACTGAAATTGTCAGTCTTCCCCTTCTCACAGATCCCAGGTGCCAACCTAGCCCGTTCGTTTGTAATATGCAGATCTTAAGTGCTAGTCTTGGTCTTTGGGATGTAGATTCCAGGTGCTAGCCCAGCCTGGTCTTTGACATGTAGATTCCAGGTGCTAGCCCAGCCTGGTCTTTGGGATGCAAACCCAGGTGCTTGTAGCCTAAGAAAGCTTTGGTTTTGCATTTCTTTCAGGAGGCCGAGACCCACTGACTTGGAGACACAAGGTAAAAATACATGCCTTGCTGCCTCAAGGTTCTTCCTGTAACTTCTTTCGATGACATCACTGTATGGAGCCCTTTAGGGGTATGTACGGTAGGATGATAATAAAAGTGATGTCGGTGGGCCCCACAAGTGGCTTATGTGAAGCGGGGAGGGGGAAGACGATCACTTTCTCCCCAACTGCCTCTGCCACCCGGGACCCAGGGTGAGTGACTGGGTTCTTGTCTCGCCTCACAGAAAGGAATTTCAGGAGTAGACAAGCAGTGAAGTAAATAGATTTTATTTGGAGGTGTTTTTGGGAAGAAGGAAGGGATAAGTGGGAGAAAGGAGAGTAAGAGTAACGCGCTCTCAAGAGAGAACACGGCCTTCTCCAAGGGTGGAGAGAGCCTCTACACACGTCCCAGCATTAGACACGAAAGCACGAAAGTCCACATCTCAAGAGGGGACATGCGGGTGACACACGTGCTCAGGCGCCACATGTGCTCGGCCACATGGGTGCAAGCAGCAGCACATGCGTCCTTCCTTTGTTCAAGGTTTCTTTATAGGGTTTCTTCAACCTGCCCTCACGTAAGGCTTCTTTCAGGTAAAAGTCCGTTGCTAAGGAGGTTACCAGGGAGGTTGGGAGTGTTGATAATCTTCTTTGGGCTGAATTAATCAGATTAAGGGAGAGTTTGAGGAACTTCCTGGGGAAGAGTCCATTATCCTCAGGGTCTGCCAAACGGGTCTTATCCGGTCTTTTTGTTTTCTGAATCCACAAGGAGGATCAGTCTTAAGACTCTCCTTCCCAGAGACTTGGTTAATCTAAGTTCCGTTGTCCAGAGCTTTTCCCTATCTACCTGCCTACATCAAAAGGAGATCTCAGGACACTCTACCTTTTGTCACAGGGTCTGAGCGAACCTGGGCCCTCTGTGAAAAATAATTTCTCTGGCGTTCCTTGTCTCAGCGCCTCCAACTGAACAAAGAGTTATGCAACACCCACCCAGGTTAGAAGAACCTCAAGGTACGGGGAAGCCCTTGAGGAGAAAGGACACTCACTCTAATCCATGTGTGAGGATCTGGCCCAGGACAGACCACAGGAATCTATTTAGCTTTCTTAAGACTCTTTTTACAGGAGCCCGCATTCTAGAATAACTTGATTTTCTGCCCCTGAGCAAGGAATTTGGATACAGGCACCCTGGGTCGCAAGAAGGGTGGTGGTCAGACCAGATAACCAGACCCATATCACATGACCCGTATCACAAGACCCAGGACTGCCCGCAGAACCGGGACATTCCTGAATATTGGCGCGAATACTGATCTCTAAAACCATAGGCTAAGGAGTGATGTCCTTTTAAATGGATTGGTTAAGAGAGTTTGCAATATTACAAATCTATTGGCTATGAAATGTGCGGGCTCTGCTGTAACGGCCGGGGAAGGCCTATATAAGATCTCCTTTGGAGAAGCTCGGGGTCTTTTGCCCAACCTGCTGGACCTGCGTGTCCCAGTAGGCGGCTGGACCCTGGCTAGCCAGTCTTACAATAAACCCTGCTTGCTGTTTGCAGTCTCTGGAGTCTCTTTGTCGTTATAGGGAGATCTCGATCCGCACCCTAACACTTGAAAAGAAGGTTTATGAGCCAAAATGGGAGACAGGGGGCTGGAGGGCTGGAGGGATGGTAGAGCGGGCAGGGTGTTTGCCTTGAAGTGGCCAACGTGGGTTTGAGCCCCACCCTCCCAGATGATCTTCTAGCACCACCAGGAAGAATTCCTGAGTGCAGAGCCGGGAGTCACCCCTGAGCATTGCAAGGTGTCGTAGCACTGTCGTCCCATTGTTCATGGATTTGCTCGAGCAGGCACCAGTAATGTCTCCATTGTGAGACTTGTTGTTATTGTTTTTGGCATACCGAATATGCCACAGGGAGCTTGACAGGCTCTACTGTGCAGGCGGGATACTCTCTCTCAGTAGCTTGCCAGCCTCTCCAAGAGGGATGGAGGAATGGAACCCGGGTCAGCTGCCTGCAAGGCAAACGCCCTACCCTCTGTGCTATCGCTCCAGTCCACATTGCAAGGTGTAGCCCCCCCCCCACAAAAACCAAACAACCAAAAATAAAAAAAACTAACCAAGTGTCAAAATAACCCAAAAAAGGAGACAATAGGTATTTCCTCCTCTCCCCTACCCCAACCCCCCATGACTGCGGTCATGGCTGTGAAGGACTTGGAGGAGGAGGACAAATATCCTGCCCCGAGGCACGTCCTTGTCCTTGGATGTGAGGTCACGAATCAGCCACACTACTGTATATGGGCTCACTGGGCACATTCGGGGGAGTGCTGGTGGGGTAGAGAAAGCTGGCAGGGGGGTTGTTGATGCGGGTCTGGTGGCTGGAAACGTTGGCAGGGCCGGTGTTTACACTGGCCGGGATGGTGGGAGCGCTGGCTGGGTAGGCCCCGGCTGTGCCGGGCCCCTGGCTGGAGATCTGAAAGGCAACGACACGAGGCATCAGCTTCCTCTGTGGGGAACTTCCAGGAGGGTCACAAGTTCTCCCTCTGCGACTCCCTGGGCCCTTTGGTTGACCCTTCCTCTTCCTCCACTCAGGATGGACCTGGCCACCGAGCTTCCTTTGGCCAAGGGAACAAGACTAGAAGAGCAACGTAAGCAGAGACCGAGAGAGAGTTGGCACCCCACACTTCGTCTCAGTGCTCTCTTCACTTCAGAGTTACACAGAAAAGAACTTCCCTCGAGGAGACTGAGGCACAGGGGGCCGGCTGTTCCGGTTGACCATTTGCCAAGAGCCACACACATTTGGGCTGAGGCCATGGGAGGTCATCCAATCACTGGGCAATGCATCAGCCAACTGCAGACTCACGGTGAGCTCAGCTGAGGGGACGGGAGATGACCAAGAGCATAACTCCTGATTGGCCCAGAGAAAAATCAGAAACTCTATTCGAGGTTATCACTGAGCCCTTAAGTCTGGGGATTGCTTAACATAATCAACGTAGAGGTGGATTGAGAGAAATTGGGCAACAAAAGTCTAACTCTAACCCTGACTCTAACCCTAACCATGACCCCTAAAACTAACAATAACCATGATCTTGACCCTAACCCTAATCCTAATCTGAACTCTAACCCTCACCCTCACCCCAAACCCTAACCCTGATCCTAGCTTTAACCTGAATTCTATCCCTGATCCTTACTCTAACCCTGACTCTGACCCTGACCCTGACTTTGACACTGAATCTAACCCTGACCCTAACTCTAACCCTAACTTTGACCTTCACCCTAACTCTAACCATTACCCTAACCCTTAACCCTAACCCTAACTCTGACCCTGACCCTAACCCTAACTTTAACCCTGACCCTAACTCTAACCCTAACTTTGACCTTCACCCTAACTCTAACCATTACCCTAACCCTTAACCCTAACCCTCACCCTAACCCTAACTCTGACCCTGACCCTAACCCTAACTTTAACCCTGACCCTAGCCTAACTTGGACCCTAACCCTAATTCTAACTCTGACCTTAACCCATAACCCTGACCCTAACCCCTAACCCTCACCCTCACCCTCACCCTAACCCTGACCCTCACCCTAACCCTAAACTCGTTTCTGTGATTTGAAAGTCCTGCAGTCTCTGCTATGTTTGTAATGACAGTCTGAGTTAGACTACCCCGAGGCCTCCCTCCTCCCTCCTAATAAATCAATTAATTTCCGTCTGTCATCCTCAGGAACAGGCTCTAACTCCTCGAGCAGAGAATACTCACCCACACTTGGTTCCAGCAGACAGCCTGGAACCCAAAGTATGAAAGCTCACATGAAAGGATGAACTCCAGGAGGGAGAAGGGGAAGAGAGTAGCAGACATCGAGATGTTGCTAGTCTAGGGAGAGAGAGGAACAGGAAACCTGTCATTCCAGGCGGCGGTTCTGTGAGAGTCCCTGCCTACAGTGCCCATCCTGAGGAAGGGTCTCTCTCCCTCTCTGCACAGGCCGTCTCAGAGCAAGTGCTAGGGGTGATCCCCCATCCCTGCTGGATGCCCCCTGAGAGTGTTTCCCAACCCCCAACCTCTCTTTCTTTGCTTGGAGACTTTCTCTGGCCCTTAGACCCCACTTTGCTATTTGCACAACAGGCCTGAAATATTGGGAAGTCAGTGTTTGGGAGGGGGGTCATCCCCTATCACTGACTGGAGTGATAGGCGACTGGTGTCAGGTGCTCCTGATGTTTCCTACCACCCAAATCAATGAGCATTGCCAACTCAGTTCTGGGAAGAACCAACCAGAGATACTTGTCAGATATCATATGGGCAATCTCTCTCTCTCTCTCTCTCTCTCTCTCTCTCTCTCTCTCTCTCTCTCTCTCGGTTTTGGATTCATCACTGGGGGTGAAAGGTGGGTCCTCAGCAAGGTCAGGTCCATATTGCCTTCAGAAGGTGGGGATGGGGCCTTCAGAGCTCTAGGGACTTCTCACCTTGACCCTCATCACAGCAGAACTGATGGCTCCCATGTGCATTCACTGGGTCTGGGTTCCACCCAATAGCTGAGTGGGCATGTCCACAGAACTTGTGTCTCTGGAGAAAACGTGACACTCCCCCACATCACTTCCTGGCCTCCTCAGGGTTAGGATCCAGCTCACTCCTGGCCTCTCAGAGATCAGGATCCTAGTTGTTGGAATCCAGTGATCTTGGGATAACCTCCCCTGTACTAGATTCTCTTTAATTGTTTGGCATTTGCAAACATTGTGGTTCTGACTCCTCGGGACTCTGAGTGGCCCTCGTATGACACAACATGGCCCAGGACTCACTCACCATTGCTGGATTAGTGGCATGCTGCCACCCCCTTAGATGTCCAGTGAGAGCAGTGACAAGACTGCAGGGGCTTTCCCTGGGGGACTGCCCCCACCCTTGTGACCAGGTGAGATACTCAGCAAACACTCTTGGTCATGCATTTCAGACCTACTTCCGGACTATGTGACTGTGAGTGGTGACCCACCCAGATCCCACTGCAGCCTGCTGGCTGACTCCCAACTTTGCTAGGGGGCTTTGGACACAGGAGAGAGACCCGTGTGTGTGTGTGTGTGTGTGTGTGTGTGTGTGTGTGTGTGTGTGTGTGTGTGTGTGTCTGAAAGCCTTGGAGACTTGAAGTTTCTCAGAAGTAGTTTGTAATCTGTGTTTAAGGGCAGTGATTGAGCATGGACCCCGGCTCTCTTGCTCCAGGGTGAGGTCCATGGTCTTCACTGTCCCCCAGAGTCCCAGCAGGCTTTAGCTGCAGGGTGACTTATTTGGGAACCCCCTCATGGGGGGGGGACTTCTGCACCGTCCTGGCTTCTCTGGCTTCTTCCAGCCCTTACTGGAGTGTCTTGGCTAATCTCAGAGATTTGTGTCATACTGCTGTCACATTCTTTGTGAGATAAGACAAGGACCTGGTGTCGGCACTTCCTGTTTATGCTTCCTGTTATTTATCTGTGTGATGCTGAGATATATTGTTGGGTGTGGGGGGCACTTGAGCCACGCCTAATGGTACTTAGAAGTTATACCTGTCTCTGTGCCCAAGAGAAAGCACCCGTGGAGGAGCTCGGGAGACCATATGCTGTTCTAGTTTAGGTTGACTGCCTACAAGGCCCGTGTGGTACCTCAGGCCTAAGGAAGGGCTAATGGGCTCAACATTCTCCAGTCTCTGTCTTCATGTGTAAAACAGTCTCCACCCCCATAGCCTTGGTGAGGCTGATGTGCCTTTTGGATCAAGTGGTGGTCATTCTAGCGGGGAGGTCTGGCTTTTCCTTTCTGTTTGGGAACAACCCTTAAGCAAGCAAGATATTTTGGAAGCAGGGCCCCAAAGTCCCAGTGCTCATGCTTACAATATGATGGGTTCCATAGATCATGTCTGTGATGATAATGCAGATCCCCAGCAATGAGCAGACGGCGCTGACTATGTTGGCACCAACGCTGACATTTACCTGGAGGAGGGAGAGGGAGAGGAAGCCATAAGCACATTGATGCCAGTCTGGTGGGGGCAGGAGAAAGAGGAGGCAGACAGGCAGGGCAGAGACAGTTAGGAAGAGGGGGGAGGCATGGATAGGGCAGAGACTGAATTGGGAAAAACAAACAAACAAACAAACAAACAAACCAAAACAAACCCAAGAAGTAGCTGAGAGGTGGGAAAGGAGATTCCAAAGGTGAGTTGGGAGGAGACAAGACGAGATCATTGGCCAGCTCTGCAGAAACAGATTCTGGGGGTGGGGTAGGGGTGGCGGGAGGGATACTGCGGACATTGGTGCTGGGAAACGTACACTGGTGGAGGGATGGGTGTTCGATCATTGTATGACCAAACTCAATTATGAAAGCCTTGTAACTGAATCTCTCGGAGATAAAAAAAAAATATTTTGGAGGGACATGAATCGAGAGAGGTTTTAGGGTTGTTATAAGAGCAGATGATAATGGGAAAGTTCTAGTATCCAAAGGCTGATATCTGGGCTGAATTCATTGCCAGGGAAGACTTTCAGACCCATGTAATGTAATGTTCAATTTTGTTTATTTTATTTTTATTTATTTACTTTTGGGGCGACATCTGGTGATGCTCAGGGATGACACCTGGCTCTTTGTTCAGGGATCACTTTTGGCAGGGCTCAGGGGACCATGTGGAGTGCTGGTGACTGAATCTAGCATGCAAGGCAAGCTCGCTCTCTATCCGCTGTATCATCTCTCCAGCCCCTGTGAAGTTCAATTTTAAAGACTCTACTGCCCAGTGTTGAGAAGCTCAAGCCTTTATCTCCAGCTCAGGCTGCTTCCCTTGAGAGGCCCGTCAGAGTGGAGATGGAGGCAGAGACTCAGGGTGGGGTGGGAACTCAGAAGTAGAGCAAACCTGGAGCCCCCTGAAATGGGCAGGCATCTTGGGGAGAGCAGAGGACATTCAGAGGATTGGAAGAGGCTATTGTTGGTCTAGTGCAGATGCTGACAACTCAGTGAAATGGAGGTGCCCTGGGGATCCCGCTCCTGTGGAGGGGAGAGAGTAAGGTTGACCTGGGAGTAGTAGAATTTGTCTTGCACCTGATGGTGGTCATGAGAAGGCCTCTGTGAGACATTCCATGCCCTTGTCAAGCCAGTGGGTTCCCACCAAGAAAGCAAAAGAGAGAGGAAGGGAGGGAAGGGAGGACTGGAAGCCAGAACAAAGAGGAGGGGTATCTTGGCACCCTAAATTTACCTCCACTCTTAGAAAATTAAACTAGGACCAGATACGTTATTGACCATTGAAAGAGAACATTCTAGAAGGGCCAGGGCACTCAGTTGTATGCTATGCTTGGAACTAGAATGACTCAAGGTAGACTTGCCCTTCACTTTCCTCTGTACAGTCAGAGGGAAGGGCAGAGAGCATCTCAAATAAGCAGCAGAAATGTTCATGCAATTTCCATTTGACCTGGCTTTTTGCTTCACTCAGTTTTCCTGTGGGGCACTGCATTGTGACTACTTGTGAATTTCCTAAACTGTTGTTTTTTTTCCCCCTTTCTCACTTCTTAAGCTGAGTATTAAAACCAGTGCCTCACCTATGCAGGACAGAAGAACAGGTGCTCTCATGCTGTCCCCATCTTTTTTAGTGCCAAGGATGCACTGTCGCACTGTCACACTATCGTCCTGTTGTTCATCAGTTTGCTCGAGCCGGCACCAGTAACGTCTCCATTGTGAGACTTGTTGTTACTGTTTTTGGCATATCGAATATGCTGCGGGTAGCTTGTCAGGCTCTGCCGTGTGGGCGGGATACTCTTGGTAGCTTGCTGGGCTCTCCGAGAGGGATGGAGGAATTGAGCCTGCATCAGCCACGTGCAAGACAAACGCCCTACCTGCTGCGCTATCTCTCCAGTCCTCTAAAGATGCAGAAGGTGGAAACACAGCCCCAGAGTCGGAGAACTCCAGTGTTGACTTCTGCCTTCACTGCATTTCCACCATGTGATCTTGGATTAGTTAGCTGGGTTCTCTATATCTTAGTTTCCTCCTCTGCCAAACTGAGCTGAATAGAACTTTATTGAGTTTTTTTTTTTGGGGGGGGGCAGATAAAAATAATAGAGTTGTGGGGGATCTACCACCTCTTGGCTACTGTGAGGCCTCTTTGGTAGCTCAGAAATGGTCGCCGAGGACACTGCAACTCACCACGCACGGGTTGGGGTCCTTTTCAGTATACACTGAGAGGGATCCGGAGACAACAAACTACACAGGCAGAAAGAGAAAGAGACATCATGCAGTGTTGAAAAAGACAATCGCCCACCCAGAGATGCGGCTCTTCCTTTCACTTCCATACGCCTTGTGTAACAACACCTGCCCCCCTGTTCACCTCCTCTCCCCAATTTCACCTTCCCAAGTGCACTTTCTCATACCAAATAGCATGACCTTCAAACTCCTGTCTGTCTCAGCTTACGCCTTTCCTTACCGAGGGGTATTCTGGGTCTCATTACTGTCGGGGTCTCGCTGGGACCCCATTGCCTAAGCTCATGGAATACTCATCTAGTTTCATGCTGCCCTTTCCAGACCGTGATGGTAGAAACCTAGGAGTGTGGAGAGCTCGGCTATTGCTGGGACCCTGGATAAGTCGCTGCCCCCAGTCTGAGGGTCCTAACTTATCCTGGTGATGACGGGATGAACTCAAGAGGTGGCAAGAACTTTGTTCAGTTAGGAGAGCCCTGAATGGAGGGAACTCGGTGGGCTCAAGACGCTCTTCCAGCACTTCTTAGGTGTGAGGTTGTGGTTGTATATCGTGCGTAACACCTTCTGTTAGCCTCTGTCTCCTTATCTGGCGAATGAGCAGGAGATAACACTCCCTGGGTGCTCAACCTACGAGTGGGCCATGAGGTTCTAATGGAAAACAGGGGTAGAGTTGCAAATAGGGAGGAGGAAACCCCACAAGCATGTCTAAAGCTGCCTCTGTCATGGGTGGGTGGAGGAGGGGGTTGGCTAGAGCATAGATAGCAGGTAGGGGGCTTGTGGGAAGCCAGTGTGGGGTTTTCAAGGGCAGACGGGGCACCAGATGGGTTCTGGCCCTCCCTAAAACTGTCGTGCTTTTAAACCGCTCGCTGAAAGTGACGCTCACATGGGGCTTTGTTTGTGTTAGAGTTGTGCTCACCAGGGGCACGTACAGTTGTCACTACACACAGGGAAAAACAGTCTGAGACCAGGCATCAGAGTGACGAGCTCCTCTAACAGGTGGGGAATGCAAAGTTATAACTAGAACTAGAGTGATAGTTGCTGGAAAACTGGCCCATGAACGTAGGGAAAGATGCTTGGCTTGTTGGTAATCCGAGAGAGAAACCCACCGCATCACAGTGAGGAGAGAATCCCGTGGTACCTGCCAGGCTAGTGGAAACGCTGAAAGCTAGAGAACATCATGTCTGAGGAGGATGAAAAGCATTAGGAGCCCTTGGAAATGGGGGTTTCAGTCATCTTGTGCGAGGATAGTGGACTTTGTGTAGGTAAGTACTGCATGATCTGTTTAGTGTAAGACTATGGAGCTGGGCTGTAATGAAAATCAAAGACAGTGACTTCTGGGCAAGCAGCACTACTAGTCTCCAAGAGAGACTACTCCTGGAAAATTTAAAAATAGGGCTTTTTAACTTGTATGTTCATCGCAGCACTGTTTACAATAGCCAGAATTTGGAAAAAACCTGAGTGCCTGAGAACAGATGACTGGTGAAAGAAACTTTGGTGCATCTACACAATGGAATACTATGCAGCTGTTAGAAAAGATGAAATCATGTACTTTGCATATAAGTGGATCAACATGGAAAGTATCATGCTAAGTGAAATGAGTCAGAAAGAGAGAGATAGACATAGAAGAATTGCGCTCATCTGTGGAATATAGAACAACAGAATGGGAGACTAACACCCAAGAATAGTAGAAATAAGTACCAGGAGGTTTGTCCCATGGCTTGGAAGCTGGCCTCACATGCTGGGGGGAAGAGGCAGCTCAGATAGAGAAGGGAACATCAACTAAAGTGTGGTTGGAGGACCCGCTCAGGATGGGAGAGGCTGAAAGTAGACTATAGACCGAACATGATGGCCACTCAATACCTCTATTGCAAAGCACAACACCCAAAGGAGAAAGAGGACAAAAGGGAATGTCTTGCCACAGAGGCGGGGTGGGTGGGTGGGGGGAAATGGTATGGGGGGGTGGGAAGGATACTGGGGTCATTGGTGGTGGAGACTGGGCACTGGTGGAGGGATGGGTACTCGAGCATTGTATGACTGAAACACAAGCAGGAAAATATGTAAATCTGTAACTGTACCCTCATGGTGATTCATTAATAAAAAAAATAGGGCTTTAAAAATGGGTGATGTTCTGCTGTTTTTTGTTTTTCTTCAACAGGGGGCACACGAGTGTTTATTATTTTATTTTATAATCATATGAAATAGGCTGTAAAATTCGCCATCTTCAGTTGTACACAGGTATCAAAGCCACTTATGCTGTGTGCAGTCTCCACTCTCATCCCTTTCTTTCCCTGTCCCCGTTTGTCACACTCCAGTGTCTGGTGAACGCCATTTGACTTCCTGTTTAGTATGAGTTTGAGAACTCGGGTGCCTTGTGTCATTATTAGCGCCTCCACCCTTGGGTGTGTTTGCTTGTCACTGAGCTCTCCAGCCTGGTGGTAAAAGTTTAACATCTCTCTGTGCTGTGTTCCCTGAGGGTCAGGCTAAGGTGCTGATCTGGTACATTGGTTGCTTTCCACTTCCTATGGCTGGTCCCCCATCACCAAAGGGTTTGACAACCTGTTTACCTAATCCCTGAACATTTGACACTTGGCTCTTGTTCTTAGGCAGAGGTGGTTTGAGCAGGTGACTTTTATTTATTTATTTATTTATTATTATTATTTTTTGCTTTTTGGGTCACACCTGGCAATGCACAGGGGTTACTCCTGGCTCTGCACTCAGGAATTACCCCTGGCCGTGCTCAGGGGACCATATGGGATGCTGGGATTTGAACCCGGGTCGGCCGCGTGCAAGGCAAACGCCCTACCCGCTGTGCTATCTCTCCAGCCCCACAGGTGACTTCTAGTTCTTTGATTTCCAGATGAGACATTTCATAACGGGAGAGTCCAGAGAGAGAGAGTAGAAGCATCTGGGCAGAGGCTATGTTTGTCGACTGCCCACAGTTACTTTATGGTCCAAGGGAGAGTTGCTGGCTGTCTGGTCAGGGGACCTGAGGGTAGGAAGGATCCTTCACTGCTGGACCTACACAGATTGGGACTGACAGTTCCCTTTTGCTCTACTGGGGCAATCCCCCAAGGTCCTGCCTCTACTCTCCTTGTCTGCATTCGATCACCCGGGAAGAAAGCCACATGGCCTCTACTCACGGCTATTCCTCCCCAGATCATATATCCTGACTCCCCGAGTAGATTATACTTATACATCCAGAAATTGATTGAAGAGAAGATGTGCATCAGGCCGATGAGGATCTGGATGGCCTGTTGGAGAGGAAGGTCACAGTCAAGCTTTGCGGCCTGGCCATCGCCCTGACTCCCTGTTGGTGCTGGGTCTTGCCTCAGACACAGTGGATCCAAATCTCAGAAGCGGGGCCAGTGAACTTGGGTTTTTTCTTTTACCTTTTTTTTTTTGTTTGCTTTTTTGGGTTACACCTGATGATGCTCCTGTCTCTGCACTTAGGAATGACTCCTGGCGGTGCTCAGGGGACCATATGAGATTCTGGGAACTGAACCCAAGCGAGCCATTTGCAAGGCAAATGCTCTACCCGCTGTACTATCCCTCTGGCCCCTGGACTTGGGTATTTTTAAAGCTCCAGAGGGGGTGCTTATGCATTTCTAGGGTTAAAGGAAAGGGGGGATTATTTAGACAACCATATTTATTTAGGAATAAATTATATTATTATTAAAAATAATATTATTTAGAAAATAATTATTTAGGGAGGCACATCTCGACCTGTGACTCCATTCTGGAGGAGGGAAGCCCGGGGGACCCAGGTCAGAGTCCTGGGGGTCATGGGGTCTCAGGCTGTGTGAGCATCTTTCCTTCTAATGGAGATAATAGGGTCCTCGGGACTATTGCAGATTAGAGAAAGTGCAACCAGTTTCTGCTTTCAATCAGCATTTCAGGCACTAGTCCTGGCATTTCCTTATCACCACATCCTGCCGTTCTCTTTGCAGCCTTTACTGCAGGATGTCACCCCCGCCCTTTGCAATGCAGCTCTGGGGAAAGCTTTGCTCTGCTTCCTCCTTCCTCAGTGCTCCTCGGCCCTTGATGCCTCTCTTACATTTTTCCAGCCATCCCCTCATCCAGCAGATTCTCTAGACTTCCCTCAAAGACCTTTTGTTTCCTTTTTTTCAGATTTCTCCTCGATTCAAGTGCGTCCCGCTAATTTGGGGGTTCGACAGGATTTTCTGTTTCTGAGGATTTGGGGGTGCCTTTTGCCTTCTTCTGTCTGCAGCTTCCATAGGACCAAAAGGCCACGCGGAGTGGAAGCTTCCAGCTCTCTGGTTTTACGAATCCATGGCTTGGATTTCTTTTATTTATTTATTTATTAAAATTCTTTTATTGATTCACCATGTGGAAAGTTACAAAGCTTTCAGGTTTAAGTCTCAGTTATACAATGCTCAAACACCCATCCCTTCACCAGCGCACATATTCCACCACCAAGAATCACGATATACCTCCCCCCTTCCATGGCTTGGATTTCAAAGGTGTTCCCCTTCCTAACTTACCTGCTCGATTTGATCGGTGTGATCATAAGCCAGAATACAGACACAGTCCCACCTCCCATCACCTCCCATATTCAGAATGAAATTCTTATTCATGGAAGATCAATTGTTCACATTTTTTTTTCTTTTTGGGTCACACCCAGCGATGCACAGGGGTTACTCCTGGCTCTTCACTCAGGGATTACCCCTGGCGGTGCTCAGGGGACCATATGGGATGCTGGGAATCAAACCCGGGTCGGCCGCGTGCAAGGCAAACGTCCTACCCGCTGTGCTATCGCTCCAGCCCCTTCAGTGAAACTTTTACTGATCTTTGCCCCTGATCGCCAGTTAGGGGAGAGGTTTTTATAAAGTTTTACAACCCCATTCAAAGACCATGAGTGTGACTGGAGAGGGAGAGACTGGTGGGGGAGGGGGGGGCCGAGCTCTGTGGGGGGTATCCCGGCTCAGCATCCAGAAAATGCCCCCTCTCCCCCCGCCCCCGTGTGTCCTTTGACTTCTCAGTCCATCCCCTTCCTCATCTGAGTGCCCTAGGAGTGGGCAAACACTCACCCCTAGTGTTTTAGCTTCCTCAATGGTGAATTTCTTGAAATCAAACGTAGAAAAGGACGGGAATGACAGGTTCCACTGGAACTGGTTGGAGGTGTTCCCGGAAGGATTCGGAGGGTATCCAGGCACGGGTTGTGTGTTTCCAGGTCCTTGTGTGTGCTGAGTCGTGCCGGGCCAAGCGTGGGGGCCTGCCGGATGCTGGGATGGAGGGGACTGACCATGTGTGGCTCTCCCTCCTGCTGGCACCTGTCCCGGCAGAGGTGGGGTCCGTGTAAAGATGGTTCCTGCAAGACGCTGGGCCTCTCTGGAGTTGGAGTAATCGGCCGGCTCCAGGGGCTGCCCCTGGCTTCCGGGAGTCCTGTGGTTCCCAGGATGGGACAGATAGATATTCTGGGAGTCCATCACGGCAGGCACACGGCTGGCTCCAACCCTCTGCTCTCCCACGGCGTTCAGTGGCTGCAAAACACACAAGGAGGTTCAGGATTGCTCCCTGAAGAAAGCAAACCACCAGGGCCACCCCATTCTTTCCTCTAGTTTCATCATCAAAATCTCTAGCACGAAGTGCAGAAGCAGATCCAGAGTTCCTTGCAGTCCCTGTTATTGGGACTAGCGCTTTGTACGGATTTGGGGTTTCCTGAGGCTACTTCGTAATTGTAGGCACATTAGGGAAAAGTTCTCTGGGGATTCTGCCTTTAGGTTATTCCAGCCTTACCTGCTTACCTGCCTTGAGCTTTCTTTCTTTCTTTCTTTTTTTTTTTTTTGCTTTTTGGGTCACACCCAGCGATGCACAGGGGTTACTCCTGGCTCTGAACTCAGGAATTACTCCTGGTGGTGTGCTCGGGGGACCCTAGGGGATGCTGGGAATCAAACTCGGGTCAGCCTTGTGCAAGGCAAACCCCCTACCCACTGTGCTATCGCTCCGACCCCTGCCTTGAGCTTTCTGAGTACATCAAGGCTACCTACCCCTCTACTCTGTTTCCTGCCCTAGGGATGGAAAACTCTTCCCAACTGTGCTGGTAGCTTCTCTCTCCAGCGACTTTAGAACTGAACCCGAGGATCTGGAAGGCGATGCGGAGCCAGGAGGCTTACATTTCTGTTGCATGAAGGGGAAATAGGGAAAATCAGTTAGTAGTGAAAGGAAAGAAGCTGAAATGAACATAGTGGGAGTGTTAAGCCCGGGACTCTGGGTTCCCAAGCAGTGAGATGGACAGAAACACTAACTCGATAATGCCAAAGTAAGTAGGAGTTTTATTGCGGTATACTGGGGTCAACTATCTCACCCACAGAGTGGTCTCTTGGTAGCAACCCCGACTTTAGGCAGCAAGCGCTTTATATTGGGTTTGATTACATAAGCAGTACGTGCCTTATTATTTCAGGAAAAGAAAAATCTTACTTAGTTACCAAACAGAGGTGTTTTGGCAAGTGTCTAGGGTAACAGTGGTTAGGCAACAATTAAACAATAATTTCCAGTATCAGTACCAATTTTATGATTACATAGACTTCTTGTTCTTTTAGGGTTAACAAAAAGCAACTTGTGGGGCATTGGGAGAACTGATTGATTGAGCCCACTTGCTGGGCCCAGGAACTTTCCCAAGATGGGCTCAGGTTGGCTAATATGCATTGTTTCATTGCTGGGAAACTGAAATCGTTTTAGTTTCAGTTCCTGTGAACCTGAGGCTTAGCCGATTTTGCTGATTTCTGCTGCCTGTTATGGCTGCACTCTGGCTTGTTCCGAGTCTCACAGGAGACAGAGAGGGATCAACTTGGATCCCAATATCTTCTGATTCTCTTTTTTTGGGGGAAGCGGTTTGGATCTCACCGGTAGTGCTCAGGGCTTATTCCTGCCTCTGCACTCAAGGATCACTCCTAGCATACATGGTGCCGGGGATTGAACGGGGTTGACCACATGAAGGCAAGTACCTTAACCCCTGTATGATCTCTCGGGCTGTCTTTTGAGTCTTAATTTAATCTTCTCATTAGCCCCAGCTATATTTTCTGCCCTTTTAACATCATCTTGTGTCAGACAGGGGAAAAAGGGAAAAAAAGACTATTCTTGCCTTCTGAGGAGGACTATGGACCAAGGGGGCAGATTACTCTTGTAGGTCTTTTTTTTTGGGGGGGGTAAAGGGGTGATCTTGTCCAAGTAGAAATTTGCTAATTCCTATTTATCTGCCGTTAAACCTTTACGATCCAGGGCAATCATTGATCTGAATCTGGAGCACTAAGATGCATCTGAGATTGCAATCACTTAGCGTTAGACCTAATATGGTCCTGCTTTGTGTCTAAGAGAGACGGGAGGAATTTCTCGAATTTTCTCTGCTGAGAAGCAGTGAAGTGTGCAACGAAAGGAGGTGGGTGTGTTACATCCTCAGAACAGCAAACATTTAAGAGATGGAGCACAGGGGAAAGGACACACATATATTCACTTGATAATTCACTTGAAAATCCCAACTGCGGGGCTGAAGTGTAGCACAGTGGGTAGGGCGTTTGCCTTGCACGCGGCCGACCATGGTTCAATTTCCAGAATCCCATATGGTCCCCTGAGCACTGCCAGGAGTAATTCCTGAGTGCATGAGCCAGGAGTAGCCCCTGTGCATCGACGGGTGTGATCCAGAAAGCAAAAAAGCCCCCCAAAACCCAAAAAAACCCAAAACAGAAAATCCCAACTGTGTGTGCTGTCTCACCGGGCTGGCCGGAAATCAAATCCCGTGCTTGCTGGGCTCCACAATTAGGTCCTCAGGAAGCTTTCCTCCCCACTTTTAAAATCACAGTTCAAAAAGGAGTAACCCATCCCATGCGCCCGTTGCCCCAGTTTTTTCCAAAATGAGAAAAACATTGCAAGCTGCCAACGTAGCTTCCATGCTGGCTGACTGCTCCATATTACTGGATATCAACTGGGTGGGAAGCAAGTACAAAGGTCAAGGCTAAGAGGGTGGAAGACCTCAGTTTGTGTCCGGACTCCTTCACGGCCGCCTCCTCTCTGTAGACCTCAGTTCCCTTATCTCTGAACAGTAGGTGATGATAACACCTTCCCCCACAAGGAGGCCATGAAGAGGACGTGAGAAAGCTTCAGGCTCAGAGCCTGGTACACAGGAAAAGCATCCAACACACTTGGATTATTTATTGATTTGTTTATTCATTTATGCTTTGGGACCACACCCGGCTGTGCTCGGGGTTTACTCCTCATGATCTTGGGGAACCCCATGGGGTGCTGTGGATTGAACCTGGGTTGGCCTCAAGCAAGGAAAGTGCCCTACCTGTTGTACTATCTTTCCAGTCCCCACACATAGATCTATTTTTCCTTCTTATTTTGGACCATACCTGGTGGGCCTAGGGTTACTCCTGGCTCTGTGCTCAGGGATTGCTCCCAGGAGGAAATCATATAGTACAGGGAGAGGATGGAAGCCAGGCCTCCTGCATACAAAGCACTCGGTCGCTGAGCTGTCTCTCTGGCTCCATTCACGTGTGTTTGTCCCAAGAAGAGAAGGGCCCATTGTCCTAAACTGATGTCAAGTCATTTGGTTCCCAGAATGGTTAGGAAGGTCCCTAGCATGTCACATGTGTGAGGTCAGGGGAGCATAAGATACATGGACATGGCTAAGCAACGTTCATAGACTGCCCGGCAGCAAGGGTCTGAGTTGGGCACCAGTCCTAATTTATGGTAGCAGAGAAACTTGACCCCATCACCCTGCACGGTCTCCCCTTAGTTGTTTTTTTTTTTTAATTTTAATTTTTTATTAATGAATCACCGTGGGGGTCCAGATACAGGTTTACATATTCTCGTGCTTGTGTTTCAGTCATATACAGCTTGAGTATCTATCCCTCCATCAGTACCCATTCTCCACTGATGACCCCATCATCCCCCCCACCCCCCTACCCCATTCCCCTCCCCACCCTGCCTTATTGGCAGAGCATTCCCCTCTGTTCCCTCTCTCCCTTTGGGCATTGTGGTTAGTAATGGAGGTCTTGGGTGGCCAATGTGTTCGTCTATAGTCTTCTCCGTGCACGCCTCCCCTTAGTTTTATAACCCTGCACAATCTCCCCTTTTGTTACAGCCACCAGGTAGGAAGGTAGAGCAGCCTTGGCACACCTGAAGCCATAAAGAGGCGCATCAAAGGCAGGAAAACAGCAGGTGTTCCACCCTTTACCTGCCTACCGCACCCCCTAATGCTTAAGGACGCATCAGTGCTACTCTCTCATTTCCTTATTGTTTTTTAATTATTATTATTTGGCTTTGGGCTACACCTAGATGTGCTCAGGGCTCACTTCTGGCTCTGTGCTCAGGAATCACTGCTGGCAGGCTTGGGGAACCCTATGGGGTGAGGGGGATCACATTTGGGCTGACCACTTGCAAGGCAAGTGTCCTACCCTCTGTACTATAGCTTCAGCCCCTCTTTTTCTTTCAATTAACCCTTTAACCACAACCAGGCTTGCTTCTGCTATCAATTTTTTTTCCCTCCTGCACACCCTGCTGTGTTTGGACTTGCTCTTGAATTTGTGCTCAGAGATCACTCCGGGTGGTGCTCAGGGGACCATGGGGGATGCTGGGCCTTGAGCCCTGGTCAGTGGCATGCGAGGCAAGCACATTACCTCTGTACTGTTTCTCTGGCCTCCTGGATTTAAGTGAATCCTGCCTTCACTTAAATTTTTTGTTTTCTTTTTGGGTCACACCCGGCGATGCTCAGGGGTTACTCCCAGCTCTGCACTCAGGAATTACTCCTGATAGTGCTCAGGGGGACCCTATGGAATGCTGGGAATCGAACTCAGGTTGGCTGCGTGCAAGACAAATGCTCTACACACTGTACTATCACTCCAGCCCACTTTTTTTTTTTTTTAAGTACGTGCTTGTTTTAATTGTTTCATGCTCAACCTGAAATCTTTCTAGGGGAGCATAAGAATCAGGGAGCAGGGATGGGCGTCCATGTCTCAGCTCCCCCCCCCATCCTCCCCCCCACCCCCCGAACCAAGACTTCAATGGATCTCCAAAGAGGGGAGGGTTGTTTCTGCACCAGCAGGGCTGGGATCATTGGGGAGCTTATCAAAAGTCCCATTTCTCTTTTTTTATAAACCCGAGGCAGAGATCACCAGTCCACGCCTATCAGAGCTTAGGGGACCACGTGAGGGTGGGGATTGCATTCAGGGCCTCAAGCACGCTAGGTGTAGGCTCGGTCACCTGAACTATCTATCTCCTTGGCCCTATCAGAAATCCCAGGAGTGGGGCAGCTGTTTCCACTCATCTGCAGGTGATCAAAGCTCCCCCTGAAATACTCTACATTTCTCCTTGGTAGTGTTACTGCCCTCGGGTCCTAACAATTTTTAAAAATTGTTGAGGTAAGAATAGTAGAAATAAGTACCAGGAGGTTGTCTCCATGGCTTGGAGGCTGGTCTCTCATTCTGGGTAACTCAGGGAAGGGACCACCAAGTAAAATGTGGTTGGAGGTCATGTGGGGGAAGGGTGATGCGGGCTGAATACAGACTAGAGACTGAACACAATGGCCACTCAACACCTTTATTGCAAACCACAACACCTAATCAGAGAGAGAGAAGAAAAGGGAATTCCCTGCCATAGTGGCAGGGTGGGGTGGGGGGAGACGGGACTGGGGAGGGGGGGAGGGATGTTGGGTTTACTGGTGGTGGAGAATGGGCACTGGTGAAGAGATGGGTTATTGAACTTTGTGTAGGGGAAACATGAGCACAAAGATGTATGGATCTGTAACTGTACCCTCACGATGACTCTCTAATTAAAAATAAACTAATAAAAATAAATAAAATAAAATAAAAAGAAAAAAAAATGTTGTGGTAGCCATGTCAAATAAGATTTTCACTTCATTTAAAGCTAGTTGGTGTCCCGTCCTGCGGAACCAGATAACGGGGTTCACGAGGAGAGGGTGCAAGAGTGCTAGGGAGAGGGGAGACAAACACACACACACACACACACACACACACACACACACACATACAGAGAGAGGTGAGCTCAAGCTACGTTATTGTAACTCCACAGCGCTTCTGTATGCTTAGGCTTCAATCTACTTGCGTCATGGCCTTAAGGTAAAACTGGAAGTAACTAATAGCACCCAGGGCAACTAGGGGAGACAACAATAGATACCCAGAAGGCTGATCTGTCTGTTCCTGTTGGCTAACCATCCTGCTCTTGTCAACATGTCCCAGTCCTCCGGTTCTTGTAAAATGGCTTTCTCAACCTGTTTATGCGAATGTTTGGCCGCAAGCTGTATGCTGAAGGCCCGCTCACCACAAGTTGGAGTCTGTTTCCTTCCAACTAAGCTTCTCTTTCATGGGCACTCCTCAAAACCACTAGGAAAGGAGCTTCCACATCACCCAGCCATCTCACTTTTGGGCATCTACCCCCCAGGGCCCCAAAAATCTAACTTGAAAACACATTTGCACTCCCATGTTCATTGCAGCGCTATTCACAATAGCCCGAATCTGGAAATGACCCAAGTATCAAGAGCAGATGACTGGATAAAGAAGCCATGGTCCATACATGCGAAAGGTGACATGATGGAATTTGCTGCTACTTGGATGGATTTGAACAGTCTCATGCTGAATGAAGTTAGTTAGGAGAGGGACAGGCACAGATTGTTCTCATATTCTGCTATCCCCCAATCTCCGGTGACCCAGGGATCACACCCATAAGCCACACCCTGCCACACCCTGCCGACACCAGATAATCTCCTCATCCGCCACCCTCCAGATCTCAACGGCTGCTCCTCCCAGACGTGAGTATAAAATGAGGCCCCCATAGCCATGCCGCCGGACTCTGTGGCTTTGTGGCCACTCGACACATTATAAGACACTTTGTACCCATTTTCCATAATTACCACACTATATTTGGTGGATTTCAGACAGTAAGCAACAAATCATAGAGAGTAATATCTATATATCTATATATCTATCACTGTCACTGTCATCCCGTTTTTCATTGATTTGCTTGAGTGGGCACCAGTAATGTCTCCATTGTGAGACTTGTTTTTACTGTTTTTTTGCATATCGAATATGCCATGGGTAGCTTGCCAGGCTCTGCTATGCGGGCGGGATACTCTTGGAAGCTTGCTAGGCTTTCCAAGAGGGACAGAGGAATCGAACCCTGGTCAGCTGCGTGCAAGGCAAATGCCCTACCCTCAGTGCTATTGCTCCAACTATATATTATATATATATATATATACACACACACACACACACACACATATATATGTATATGTGTGTACCTCTCGGAGAGCCTGGCAAGCTACTGAGAGTATCCTGCCCGCATGGGCAGAGCCTGGCAAGCTCCCATAGCTTATTCAATATGCCAAAAACAGTAATGATAGGTCTCATTCCCCTGACCCTGAAAGAGCCTCCAATCGTTGGGAAAGACAAGTAAGGAGAGGCTGCTAAAATCTCAGGGCTGGGACGACAAGAGACGTTACTGGTGTCCACTCGAGTAAATTATAGGACAAAAAACGGAATGACAGTGATACAGTGATTCAGTTATAAAGAAACATACTAGGAAAATAAAAAGTACCAATGGAAACAGAGTGGGTCTTCAGTAGGAAGCTTATGGAGGTGAGAGAGAGAGAGAATAGGGGGAATGGAATGGGGGAGGGACAATGGCAGAAAAAAGCAGACACCTGATAGAGGGTATGGGATTGGAATGATTTATGCAGAAAATCCTACCACTAATTTAAAGTCAAGATAAGCCTTGACTCTGGAGTAGGAGGAGGAGAAGAAAGTTAAAACAAAGTGGAGGGCAGAGGGGAAGAGACAGACGAAAAGCAACAGGGGGACGGTGGAGGGGGGATGGCATTGAAGCGGGTAGTAGTGAAAGAGATTTAGGTGCATTGGTGGCATCCAGGAATGACAGAACTAAATATCCACAACATAGAGTCAAAAACACTGAAATCAAGAGACCCAAACTTTAGCAACCAAACTTAAAAAGGGGCCTCTCAAGATGCAGGTTGTGGGTGGGTAGGGGAGAGAACCTGGGGACGCTAGTAGAGGGAAGTTGATACTGGCACTGGGTGTTGGAAGACTGTAAGTCCAAATCTCAAGTATGAATAACTTTGTAAATCATGGTGCTATAATAAAATTAAATTTATCAGGCTGGAGCCATAGCACAGCGGGTAGGGCATTTGCCCTGCATGCAGCCCGCCCGGGTTCGATTCCCAGCATCCCATATGGTCCCCTGAGCACCGCCAGGGGTGATTCCTGAGTGCATGAGCCAGAGTAACCCCTGTGTATTGTCAGGTGTGACCCAAAAAAGCAAAAAAAAAAAAAAAAAAAAGAAAAAGAAAAAGAAAAAGAAAAAAAATTTACCCCACTCCCAGCAGTAGTGTAAACTGTGGTGTCTAAAATTAAAACGAGTGGAGTTCATGCCCAATTCAATCAGCTTAATCAATGGCTGAACAAATAGCAGTACTCCTACATTAGTTTAAAAAATAAAATAAAGGGGCTGGAGCAATAGCACAGCGGGTAGGGCGTTTGCCTTGCACGCAGCCGACCCGGGTTCGATTCCCAGCATCCCATATGGTCCCCTGAGCACCGCCAGGGGTAATTCCTGAGTGCAGAGCCAGGAGCAACCCCTGTGCATCGCCGGGTGTGACCCAAAAAGCACACAAAAATAAAATAAAAACTAAACCAAACAAAACTTAAAAGAAAAAACCCCTCCCCCCCAAGCCCTTGGAGTTCTGTACCTGACAGTAAGACACTCTGGTGAGGCAGGCAGGTAGATAGGGAAGGCTACCTATGGCAATGAATTCTGGGAAGTAATAAAACCAAACTTTGCGACCTTGGACTCCAGGCTCAACAAGACCCGGAAACAAGATCCTATGTCTGCCTCCTGTAGTCTCCGGTGGCCCTGGGATCAAACTCAGAAGACCCACCCTACCGGCGCCAGATAAATACCTCATTGGCTGACCTCCACTACCTCCACTACCCAGCCACCGCCACGCTCCAGGCAGCTTTCTGGACTGCACTACCACAAAGCCATGAGGCACTTAATAAGGCACACACCATAAGGCACTTAATACCCATTTTCCATGATTTCTGGACCATATTTGATGGGGTTCAAATATGGTGTGAACCATGGGAACACCTGTAAGGGCGATTAGAGGCTGCCCCAAAAGAACCCCATCCCTCTTGGAGAGCCCGGCAAGCTACCAAGAGTACGCTGCCCGCACGGCAGAACCTGGCAAGCTACCTGTGGTGTATTCGATACACCAAAAACAGTAACAACAATGGGCCTATTTTTGCCTGACATTGAAAGAGCCCCCAATACGGCAGCGTTAAGAAGGATGAGCAAGGAGAGGCTAATAAAATCTCAGGGATGAACTAGATTGCCAAAACAAAGAAGGACTAAAATGACTGTCTGTACTTTCAATGCACATACGCTGGCATCAGAAGCATCCATCAAGGACCTGATGGTGCAAGTGCAGAAGATCAAGTACGACATCATTGGTCTGACTGAAACAAGAAGTCATCGATAACATCACACCATTTTCGACACTGGAGAAGAACTCTTCTTGGAATATGCAACAACAGAGACATCGGTGTCGTCAGTGTCTTTGTCAACGCCAACTTGGCCATGAGTATTGATTCATTCGAACGCCTAACAACCCGAATCGGACGATTACGCTTGACTAGATGTGGCTCACTGCCAGCAGTTTCTATCTTTGTCGTCTACAAACCAATATCCAACTACGATGAAGAAGAAATTGAGAAGTTCTACATGGAGCTGGAGAAGTTCTATAAAGAAGACCACACCTTCTACAAGAAGCAATGCAGCAACATGGGAAGATGCCATCATTGACAACTGGTTCAGCACCTCCATGCCTCCATGACTGTGTGAGGGATGCCGAGAGTGGAAAAGCCACAAACAGACGCCTGTCTTCGGAAACTCTCTAGCTCATTCACCAACGTGGTTTGGCACGAGTCTCAAGCAATCACAAACTAACGTCCGAACTTGCAAAACTGTGCAGAGAAGTGATAAAGGAAGACCTTAAAGAGAGAAGAGCAGCAGTGTTGGCTGATGTGGCAGAAGCCGGGAAAAGTATTTGCAACATTCGCCTGTCCTTCGCCAACTACAAGACCAAGATGACTGCCCTACATCCTGATGGATCTATCACATCTTCCAGAAGGGCAATAGAGAGGATTATTCACAATCTCTACTCGGATCTCTTTGACAGCCATGTCCACCTGCCCACATACCAAATTCCGCAGGATGGATATGTTGTTCCCAACATCCTCCCTCCCTTCTGAAATCCGACATGCCATTTTGTCGGTAAAGACGCGTATATAGCACCGGGTCCAGACAAGGTCAGACCCAAACACCTGAAGAATCTGCCACCAGTACTTGTCAATACACTGGCTTGGCTCTTCACATGCTACCTGTCCGTATCAAGGTTCTGTCTCAATGGAAAACCAGCAGGACCATTCTGTTGTTCAAGAAGGGAGACATCCACAACATTGGCAACTATCTCCCAATCTGCCTGTTGTCCATCATCTACAAGTTGTTCAGTCAAGTCATTCTGAATAGAATAGGCAGAACACTAGATGAAGGACACCCATGCGAGCAAGCCAGGTTCCAAAAAGGATTCAGCACGATCGACCATATCCACACAGTGACCAAGCTCACTGAAGTTTCGAGAGAGTTCAATATGCCGCTCTGTCTACTGTTCATCAGTTTAAAGAAGGCCTTTGATTCTGTTGAGACTGAAGTGGTCATCGAAGCCCTAGCCAAACAGGGTGTTCAAACTCAGTACATCAAGATCCTCCTCGAGCTGTATTATGGATTCACCACCAGGATCTCACCTTTCTACGAGGAAGTGATCATCGACGTAAAGAGAGGGGTTCGTCAGGGTGATACCATTTCACCGAAACTTTTCAGTGCCACCCCCGAGAACGTCATGTGACGACTAGAATGGGGAGGAATGGGAGTGAAATAGATGGTCAGCAACTATACCATTTCCGCTTCACTGATGACATCGTTTTCATAACACCAAACATTAGCCAAGCGGCACAAATGCTGGCTGACTTTGACCACGAGTGTGGAAAGGTCGGACTGCAGCTAAATCTTACCAGAACAATGTTCATGAAAAATGAACTAGTTCCTGATGTTCCATTTGCTCTCAATGGAACGAGCATCTCTGAATGCAGCAGCTATATGTACCTGGGTCGAGAACTCAACATAAGGAATGACTTGGCGCGAGAACTGCACAGGAGGAAGAGAGCAGCGTGGAATGCCTTTAAGAGCATCGAAGAAGTTGTTAAGAGGATGAAGAATCTCTGGCTCTGGGCACATATTTTCGACTCCACCGTTCTCCCTGCACTAACATACACCTCAGAGACCTGGGCCCTACGAAAACAGGACGAGAACACTATTCAGGTATCCCAAAGAGGAATCGAAAGAGCTATGCTTGGAATATCACATTTCACTCAAATTAGAGAAGGAATCTGGAGTTCCGACCTCCATCGATGATTAAGAATCAGGGACGCTGTCTCGTTTGTCAAGGTGTCGAAAATCAGATGGGCTGGACACATAATGCAATTTAGAGATGACTGCTGAACCAGAGCTGTTACCGACTAGATTCCACGGGATGTCAAAAGACCTCATGGTCGCCCACCTACAAGATGGTCAGACTTCTTCGTCAAAACCCTGAATGAACGGTTTGAGGTTCTTCATGTTCCTGGAGTGAGCAGGTAACATTGGGCTACACTAGCACTTGACAGGGACGAATGAGATGTTACTGGTGCCCACTTGAGCAAATTGAAAATCAACGGGATGACAAGTGATACAAATAAATAAAACCAATAGCCCCAAGGCTGCAAAAACCCACCTTGTAGATATAGGAAGTGAGGCTGATAAGACCTTACCTGGTGCCAGAATGGACCCAGAGGAGGCTGGACTCCCCTCTGAGAGAAGGTACAGCAGGGAAAAATTCCAGGAAAGTAATATCTAAGAAGACCACCAACTACTCTGAGTCCAACTCTGAGTGCAGAACCAGGAGTAACCCCTGCGCATTGCCTTCCTTCATGGACACTCCTCAAAACCATTGGGAAGGAATGGAGCTTCCACATCATCCAGCCATCTCACTTTTGGGCATCTACCCCCGAGGACCCCAAAAATCTAACGAGAAAACACATTTGTGTCCCCATGTTCATTGCAGCGCTATTCACAATAGCCCAAATCTGGAAACGACCCAAGTATCAAGAACAGATGACTGGATAAAGAAATTATACCCACGTGGCAATCAGCCTAGCAAAATGAACTCTTTTATTCTTATTTTTATTATTATCTTATCGAATCACCGTGAGATGCAGTTACAAAGCATTTCAGTCATACAACGATCAAACACCCATCCCTCCACTAGTCCACATTCTCCACCACCAATGTCCCCAGTATGTCCCCTCCCCCCACTCCATCCCAATCCTCCCCCTACCTCTATGGCAGACAATTTCTTTATTACTCTCTCTCTACTCTTGGACATTATGATTTTCAATACAGACACTAAGAGGCCATCATGTTTGGTCCTGTATCTGCTTTCAGCACACATCTCCCATCCCGAACGATCCCTCCAACCATCATTGACTTAGTGATCCCTTCTCCATCCCAGCTGTCTTCTCCCCCAGCTCATGAGGCAGGCTTCCAACTATGGGGCAATATTCCTGGCCCTTGTCACTACTGTTAGCAACGAATTCTTACCTAGCTAAAAAGCCCCCAAGCCCTATAACAGTCAACTTGAACAAAAGAAGCATGCACAAATGCTGCCGCTAACGGAGGGCTGCCTGTGCCATGTATTGTGGCCTAGTGCATACGGTGCCTGAGCACACATGGTGCCTGAGCACACATGTCCTCTGCATCTCTCCTCTTGAGATGTGTACTTTCATATTGTAAGGTTGGGCCCGAAACTGAGGCAGTGAGGTGGTACAACAACTATCTTGTAACTGCTGGAAAACTTCACTGGGGGCTGAGATTCTGGAATACGCCCTAGAAGCATGGCCCAGGACAGGCAGGCCGCATAGGCCCACACAGGAGCAGAATACAGGCAGGGCCCAGATGCCCAGGAGAACTCAGGGCCAGGCAGGGCTCGGACGCCCAGGGAGTGCCCAGGTGCAGAGAACAGGTGTCTCACTGTGGCCGTGAACGAAGAGTAGGAAAGCTGGGACAGGACAACAGGAACTGTCGGGGTACAGCGGGAAGGCCTAGTGACAGGTACAGAGCACAGGGATCTCGCCCACGTGCATGTGGCTGTGGCTGGACACTGGGGAAAGCACACACGGGAGATAGAGAGTGATGCAGGGACAGGGACAGGGCCTGGCCATGGTTCACGGGACATGAGCAGACTGCGTGCGGCGCGACAGGGAAGTTGTTCACGGGACAGGGCAGCTTCAGGGACAGGACTGGTTCCACTGTTCATGGATATAGGAGAGACCTGGATATCTGAGGAGGGGCCTGGACCCACCTACTTCTTTTTATTTTTCTCTTTGAGTCACACCTGGTGAATCCAACCCAGGTTGGCCACATGCAAGGCAAATGCCCTACCCGCTGTGTTATCTCCAGCCCCACAGACCCACCTACTTTAGCTGTACAATAAACTAACTTTTAACCTTCTGAGTTTTCTGTGCAAATCTTCCCTAAAGTTCTCAAGAGCCCACCAGTGCAGAAAAATCCACTTTCGCACTAACACTGTGTTTAATAAGAAACACAAAGACCCAGTTTTTCTATTAACTGACACCACCCCCCCCAACCCCCCAACACACACAGGTGGAAAAATTGAGTAACTCTCTATTTTGTTTTGAGGCCACACCCTGCAATGCTCTGGGGTTGCTCCTGGTTCTGCACTCAGGAATCACTGCTGGTGGGCTCAGAGGACCATATGGGATGCAGGGGATTGAACCCGGGTCAGTTATGCACAAGGCAAGTATCGTACTGCTATATTCTCTTTCTGGACCCAAATGAGTGACTCTTAACTTCGTCCTATGCTAAGTTCCCTCCCAAATGCATAATTTCTTTCCCTTCTCAGTTCAACAAACTTTTCTATTTATACCAACTCTGAATCTAAGCATCTTTATTTAACTGGAACTGTGGACCAGCTCAGAGACCCCCCGCCCTCCCTCCCCCTTGCATCAAGAGCAGGAGGAAGAGCGGGTTTCCCAAGTGTGGCTAGCTCAGTCCTCCATCATCACCTCGAACCCCCAAGCCGGATGATTATCAAGCCATAATTATCAAGTCAAGTGGGATATTATGACCGGGACCATTTTGCAGATGAAAAGACTGAGGAAAAGAGAGGCTGAATATCTTGATCACCGGCAGATAGCTTGGATGATCTACAAGCTGAGGTTTAAGCCCAGGTCTGCCTGCCTGCCTTCGATTTCCATTCCAAGTACAGTACTTACTGTTCCTCTCTGCTCCAGGGTATCAAAACATGATTTCTTTCTGTGGGTTCCCTTTCAGACTTCCTTCTCATATGTGTGAAAAGGGAATGGAACCACAGACTGGGCACCCGGTGCTGAATGTTGCAGGCAGGAAGAGAGGAATGACTTGGTGATTGTGCAGGGGAAAACAACCTCTGAAACCTAAACCAACAGGAACTGAGACTGACTTTCGTTTCCTGCAAAGAACATCTGGAAGGTAGAGGAGACTTTGACCCAAAAGACTCATCTCAGCCTCGAAAACCACGGAGGTGCAGAATTCCAGGTCCTAGCAATGGAGGATTCCTGAGAGGAAGGTGGGTGGGCCCTTCTGAGGGGACAAGCTTCACCCCTGGGACAAAGACCATGCAAAGAAGCTCAAAAGAAGACCAACTGCTCCAAGCTCTCTCCCTTACGACCCTAGCAACGGGCTGGGGGTGGGGAAGTTTGGGAAAACTGCATATTAATTAGCTGGGCAGAGGCAGAGGTGCACACATGTTACCTGCACACACACAAAAGAGGGGTGATGCCGGCTTGAGATGTAAACATTCACCCTTTAGGGCTCCTCCCCATTCTAGGGGTGACCCACCTTCCCACCCGAGATGTGTATTCTTGGGTCTCTTCCCTCTGGGGAAACACGTGTCATCTCTCGAGCATGAATCTTAATCTACCTCCCTCCTTCCCTCCCTCCCTCCCTCCCTCCCTCCCTCCCTCCCTCCCTCCCTCCCTCCCTCCCTCCCTCCCTCCCTCCCTCCCTCCCTCCCTCCCTCCCTTCCTCCCTTCCTTCCTTCCTTCCTTCCTTCCTTCCTTCCTTCCTTCCTTCCTTCCTTCCTTCCTTCCTTCCTTCCTTCCTTCCTTCCTTCCTTCCTTCCTTCCTTCCTTCCTTCCTTCCTTCCTTCCTTGTACTTCCCTGATAAGTTGGTTCTAGGTCACAACTTTTCTGCTCCGGAAGTTCTTTTCTGCGAGGGACAGGTCTGGGTAAGCTTTGGAACTTTTCATTCCTGCAAAGAACGATCCCCCCCCCCCCCTCCAGCCTAAAGCCATGGCTCCCCGAGAAATCAGGTGGCAGAGACCATCTCCCACGTTGTTCAGAACAAGTGGGCTTGGAGCCCAATTTGAAGGCTGTCCCGTAGGGCTGGGGGGACATGAGTGTCCAGGTCTCTCAGGGGTTCACCACAGACGTGCATCAGTCCTGAATTTCCCAAGTGCTTCCCTGGGTGATAGAGGTGGGTCGGAGGAAAAGGTAGACTTCCTTCTGAGGCTGCCCTCTCTCTCCTTTCCAATCCACACGGCCACCTGGGGAGCCTCATCTGCCATGTGTGGTCAGCCCAGGAAACCTCAGGTAAGCATCTGCAGACGCAACCCATAACTCTTGGAACTCACTCAGAGACCTTCATTCTGACAGGACCTGGTGCCAGATCAGGCAGAAGTAGGGCCTGGTACTGAGTTAAAGGCACATTCCTCCCCCTTCCCTGTGGAACCATCACTAATCTTTTTAGAAACTTGTGCTGTCCATAAACCCCACTTCAGCCTCCCTTCCCTTTCGGTTTCTATTTCTTCCTCTCCACAAGCCCGTTCCCAGACCTTTCGAGCAACGTTTAATCAAACAGCTTCTTGAGGACGCTCGGGCTCTTGAGGTTTCTGAGAGACAGTTCCCAGGCCTCATGTCTCTCTGGTATGGTCTGCTCTCTCTCAGCGAATTGCCACAAGTCTTACCTGGTATCCTGGCAAGTCTGTGATTGTGCCGCCTTCTGGCTCTGCTCTCTCTTCAGTCTGTTCTAGGAATGCCTGGTGAGGCAGAAGAACTAGGTTTCCTCTGGAAACTCCAAAGTCCTCTTCGTAGTTTCATTCTGAGTCACTCAGTGTGTTCATTCGCTCCTTTTCCAAAGTCTTTCTTTGACACATTGATAAATCTAGAAGTGAGCCTTTAAGATCTTATAGGTCAATAGACTACACGGTTAGCCATTAACAAAATTTTATTGTGTCTGCTATGTGCCAGATGGTATGTTAGATGGTAGGACACAAAACTTTTTAGAAGGTTTTTTTTTTTTGTTTGTTTGTGCAGCCGACCTGGATTCGATGCCTTGTCCCTCTTGGAGAGCCCGGCAAGGTACTGAGATTATCCTGCTCACATGGCAGAGTCTGGCAAGCTACCTGTGGTGTATTTGATATGCTAAAAACAGTAACAACAAGTCTCACAATGGAGACGTTACTGGTGCCTGCACGAGCAAATCGCTGAACAACGGGTTGACAGTGCTACAGTGCTACAGTTTGTTTTTTGGGTCACACATGGCAATGCTGAGTTTACTCCTGAGTCTGGTATTCAGGAATCACTCCTGGAGATGCTCAGGGGACCATATGGGGTGCCGGTAAACCATATGGGTTGATCGTGTGTAAGACAAGTTCTTTACCTGCTGTACTATCTCTCTGTCCCCAAAGTTTTCTAGAAGTTTACTCTGAGTTGTTGAGACAAAATAGATAAGTCGCTTGATAACCATAGTTCAACTAGTAACTGGGAACAAACCCCACTCAATCATCAGTGATGAAGTAGTTTTGCTGTGTGTGTATGTGTGTGTGTGTGTGTGTGTGTGTGTGTGTGTGTAAGATGAGGCCTGGTAAAGGATCCTTGAAAGTATAGTGGAAATTCGTTTGTGACAAAAAACAGAGTCTAGACCCAAGTAGAGATCGACTCTCCTTTTTCTTTTCCACGAAGAGCCTAACCTCACTGCCAGCCTGAGAAACAGGGTCCCCTGAAAACTCAGGCAGTCAGGACTGGTGCCCACTCCCGTGCCACGCAGACCAAGTGGGCCTGATTGTTGCCTTTGCGGAACTGGAGCGGAATTTTACCAGTCCCAGTCTCTCTGGACATTCAACCTGAAACTGACACAAATCAATTAAGAAGAACAAAATTTTCTGGACAAGGAAACTCTCCTTGTCTTACTCTTACCTCCCAAAGCCTGAAGATAATGACAGTACTCCTTATTTGCCCCCTCCCCGAAATCTTCTGTCACTGTCACTGTCACTGTCATCCCGTTGCTCATCGATTTGTTCAAGCGGGCACCAGTAACGTCTCCATTTTGAGACTTCTTACTGTTTTTGGCATAGCGAATATGCCACAGGTACCTTGCCAGACTTTGCCATGCGGGTGAGATACTCTTGGTAGCTTGCCGGGCTCTCCAAGAGGGGTGGAGGAATCAAACCCGGGTCGGCTGCGTGCAAGGCAAATGCCCTAGAACTGTGCTGTTGCTCTAGCCTCCCCAAATCTTAACCCTTACAATCGGTTTTTCAGATAAGAGAGTGAGCCTCAGGGGACTAGAACGCTAGGAAATTTATTGTTCATTTTTCTGCCCATTTGTCTAAAGCCCATCCTTTCTAAAAAACTGCTTCCCAGTTCTCTATAAAAATTGCTCCTTATGAATATGTAGATAAGATGGTTACTTTGAAGACCTCAGTTCTCTTTTTTAATTTTTAAAATTAATTAATTATTTTTTTTTGCTTTTATGGGTCACAGCTGGCAATGCACAGGGGTTACTCCTGGTTCTGCACTCATTCAGGAATCACTTCTGGCAGTGCTCGGAGGACCATATGGGATACTGGAAATCGAACCCGGGTCAGCCGCTTGCAAGGCAAATGCCCTACTCGCTGTACTATTGCTTCAGTTCCTATCTATCTTTTTTGTTTGTTTGTTTGTTTGTTTGTTTTTGGGTCACACCCGGCAATGCACAGGGGTTACTCCTGGCTCATGCAATCAGAAATTACTCCTGGCGGTGCTCGGGGGACCATATGGGATGCTGGGATTTGAACCTGGGTCGGCCGCGTGCAAGGCAAACGCCCTACCCACTGTGCTATCTCTCCAGCCCCACCTATCTATCTTTTTAAAAAAAATTATTTACATAATGTTGTTCACATTAATTGATTATGTTCAATATTTCAACACCAATATTACCACAATTACACCTTTCCCCCCACCATTATTTTGAATTTTCCCACCACCATTCAAACCTGCCTGCCAGGGGCAGATGCTAGATAATTTATTTTCTATTGCTTATTGTGAATATCATGAGAGGCTGCGCAGCCACAAAAGCAGCCACATGCTTCTGGAATTCTAAAATTGTAAATGATGGGGTCCAGAGACATCTCAGTAGGGAGCTAATCCATCTTGGGACTCATTTGGGAACAAGGGTGAGTCTCTGGAACAAGGCTGTTGATGCGCTGAGAGGGTACCCGGAGGCAGTTCTTGGGTGTGACAGCTGGGACCCCAAGCAGGGAGGTGAGATGGAAGAGATGGCTCATCTCCGCTACTGCCATGTGGCCTGGGGTCTTAGTCCCTGAACCCACGTACCTGGGTTCTGCTTCTGGAGCTCGTGGCCATCGGGTTTTCATCTGGAGCAAGCAGAGAGGGCATACCTGCTCCATCTGCGGTGCCCTGGTGGAACTGGCTTGGTAAGGAGTCTGGAGAGACCTCCAGTTGTGTTCTTTATCTTTTAACCTGTTGATTGGCTGCCACTAATGCTCCTTCTTACTCTGTCAATGCGTCTCTTGACTGACTGACTCTCTGGCAGCAGTGGAACCGGAACCTTGTGGTCACTGGTAGGTCCAAATATAAGAATGAGAAGGTGAAAATAAAATAACATGGGCAGGAATATAAAAATAGCAGCAAAATATAAATGAACCACAACATAAAAAATAAAATTTCATAAGAAATAAAAAGATGTTTACTTGGATGTACAGGGCTCTGGATCAGTGGGAAATTCTGGTCCTTAGGGCCATGATTAGGAGTTTATATAATCAATAATGCAAGATTTTTCTTTTTTTTTTAGACAGCAAAGAACTCCTACCTAAACAGGCAGTAAAAACTTAATTGCTGATGACACGCCTTTTCCTTGAGGAGGTCAGGTAACTTGTAGTGACAGAGTTGTGAATTAGGATATCTCTGAAGGGGGTTATCTCCTGATGTATGACCTCATTTATTGTAAATATTTGTCTTAATAAAGGAGGGGGAGTTTCTTTATTTCAGTGTCCAAGCAAGAAAATGCTTTAATTTAGCTAACAAGATTCTGTCCTGGTTAGTGTCTACCATTATGGACCCTGCTCACATGACTGATCATAGATGGATTTAATTCTTAAGATTTCTTTCAGTTACAACCCCACTGACAACAATATGAATAGGCTAAAGTCCCCATCTTGAATATGGCGACTTCCATTAACTTGAAAGATTTGGGATGGCTGATTGAGCTTCTCTAGGTAATCTTTGCTCCGATTTCCTGCTCTCTGGACATCTCTATTATTGCTTGCTCTTCCTTTTCTAGTTGTTTATTCAACCTACATGAATTAAGTTATTGAGTTTACTTTTTGACATGGGTTTGACTTAATCTACATACCACTCTGAAAAAATCTTTTTCAGATAGCAAGAGCCTAAGTCCCAATATCTCTGAAAGTCACCTTAATTGTACTCAGGGGTACTATAGAGGTAATTAATGGGGTCATTAATCCAGTGTGATTGGTGTCCTCATAAACAGGGCATTTTATTCCACAGGTAGATACATACATACACACACAGAGGAAGAACAAATATCATGCATTGATGATCTTAGAGAACAAGGTGATGTATATTTAAAGTCACAAAAAATCAAAGATTGGAGTTGGAGTAATAGTAAAGTGAGTAGGGTACTTGCCTTGCATGTGGCTGTCCTGGGTTTGATCTTGGCTTCCCACTTGGTCCCCTAAGTACTTTCAGGAGTGATTTCTGAGCACAGAGCTAGGAGTAACCCTTGAGCACTACAAGGTTATTTATTTATACAAAATAACAGAACACCCCAAAATAAACAAAAAGGCAAAGATTGCAGAAAAACAAGTGAGAAGTATAAATAGATTGTCCTTCACAACTTCAGAAGGAACAAGCCTTGCAAACACCTTGATCTTAACATTCTCAGTGACAATACAAATTTCTTTTTTTTTCTTTTTTGTAAT